>NC_083462.1:16458861-16631361 GCF_030014155.1 Tachysurus vachellii | reverse complement strand
TCTGGACACTCCATCTGTTCATTAAACACATCGATATTTAATGAGAAAATAAAGCACCAGGGTTTAGAGGCTTTCCCTTCAGCCAGGCACAACAGAGGAAATACTATATCACATAACACACACGCATGCACACACACACACACTCAGAGTACAAGGACATTTTCAGTTGCTCCAGCCTGACAACACAACACATGTACACCTAAGGCGTAAGTGTGTGTGTGTGTGTGTATGTGTGTGTGTGCGTGTGTGTAAGTGAGAGTGTGTGTGTGTAAGTGAGAGTGTGTGTGTGTTTGAGTGTGTGTGCTCTGTTAATTGATGGGGAATATCCCTCTGCAGTGTGCTGCAGAAGCACTGAGAACGCACAGGCCTTTCTGTTTCGGCAGGAAACGCACACATACACACACACGCACAGCACGACAAAGCAAGATAAATTTTATAACAGAATCTATATTTCCAGTAAACTAATATATTGCACATCACTATATTTCTAAAATTTTATCTGCTTTAATCTATCTACATTTTTGGCAAATAGACACAAATTTGACACCTGAAGTCTTTCCCACACTTCCCCAGTTTTAGATTTGTGATTTTCCATGTGTTAGAGTCCTGCGGTGTGTCTCTGATGAACTAGAGGAGACAGAATGAGAGAGAATTTCTCTCATTTTTATTACTGAACTCCTTCACTAATGCAGCGAGTCAGGATAGAGAAAAAGACTAGAATAGGTTGTATGCTCTTTATTTAAACATGGGTCATTCGAAATGAGAAACAAAATCTCTGCAGTTTTCAGGCTTAAGGCTGAAACAGACTCATGGGAGGAAAAATACATTATATCAGCTGTGGTAAGTTTCCAGAAGTATATGATAGTTTGTGAAAATAAAGTTCAATAAAGTGACAGTTATAGCATTAAGCTGAGACACTGCTGAGAAGTCAATTCAGTTCAATTTAATTTGTATTCACTGTTAACCAGGTGCAAAGCAGCTTCATAAAAATCTATAAAATTAAAGATAGAAATTCTACATTACTAATTGATGGTGATGAGGAAAAACTCTCTGAGATGATATGAGGAAGAAACCTTGAGAGAAACCAGAGGGAATATAAATGATTATAAACCCTGAGAGTGGGATTATAAATGATTATAAACACAGAGTGGGATTATAACTCATTATAAACACTGAGGGTGGGATTATAAATGATTATTAACACTGAGAGTGGGATTATAAATGATTATAAAGACTGAGAGTGGGATTATAAATGATTATAAACACTGAGAGTGGGATTATAAATGATTATAAACAATGAGAGTGGGATTATAAACCATCATTAACACTGAGAGTGGGATTATAAATCATGATAAACACTGAGAGTGGGATTATAAATCATTATAGACACTGAGAGTGGGATTATAAATCATTATAGACACAGAGTGGGATTATAAATCATTATAAACAATGAGAGTGGGATTATAAATCATTATAAACAATGAGAGTAGGATTATAAATCATTATAAACACCATAAAGAGTGGGATTATAAATTATTATAAATGTATTTATCATTATATTATGTTGAGATGCTTAACAAAACTCAGTTTGATTGAAATGTCAATACAACATCTCACTCCACTCTCACTGTGCTGCAGTTTTCTACAGATGGTGTTCACCAGTGCTGATGTATAACTTACTTTATAGAGGATAAATGAGAACCAGAAATCCATGTATCTGCTGTCAAAATTAAAACCATGTAGAAAAAAGAATCTCAACATATTACAGACAAATATTCTATATTCTATATATTTGAATCTGGAACTGAAGTCTTTCCTGCCTTAAAGACCAAGAAAGCACTGGTTTCCTGTCAGAATCCTGTCAGTACTAAATTACTTCAATCAACTTTTAACATTAACATTTAGCAATTAACATAAACTGAAGTAACTTTATACTGTTAATACGCTGTAAGAAAGTGTTCATTAAAATAATTGGGTTTCCTGTTTTTTGCTCTTCAAAGAAGACATTCAGTTTGATTTGGTTAAACCTCTGGAGATACCTCAGACACAGGAAGTTGTTTATTCTGTGGCAACTTTGGGGGATAGCTGAAGTTAGTGGTTTCGGGGTCCGGATAAGTTAACAGTTTAGCAGACTATCGTTAAGAGAGATGTTTTCAGTTACACTGGCAAATATATGTATATATATATATATATATATATATATATATATATATATATATATATATATATATATATATATATATATATATATAAACAAGCTACATTTTGTGTAGTCACAGATTATTCACACTGAAGTATTTCAATTAGGGGGGCACGGTGGCTTAGTGGTTAGCAGGTTCGCCTCACACCTCCAGGGTCGGGGTCCGATTCCCGCCTCCACCTTGTGTGTGTGGAGTTTGCATGTTCTCCCCGTGCCTCGGGGGTTTCCTCCGGGTACTCCGGTTTCCTCCCCCGGTCCAAAGACATGCTTGGTAGGTTGATTGGCATCTCTGGAAAATTGTCCCTAGTGTGTGTGATTGCGTGAGTGAATGAGTGTGTGTGTGTGTGTGCCCTGCGATGGGTTGGCACTCCGTCCAGGGTGTATCCTGCCTTGATGCCCGATGACGCCTGAGATAGGCACAGGCTCCCCGTGACCCGAGGTAGTTCGGATAAGCGGTAGAAGATGAATGAATGAATGAATGAATGAAAGTATTTCAATTAGTGCTTAAAAACTAAAAAAATATACTCAGTGATAGAGAGTCAAAACAAAGTGACTAAAGGGAACACACACACACACACACACATAATGTAATGGGATAATTAAATGAGGTAAAAAGTACTTAAAATACTCCCTTGATTGTAATAAATGCACCTTAGTGAAGCCGGTGATGTGCAGCGACTGGTTGCCTTGGCACTGATCAGATGATCAATTTTGTGTCTGGACCTGACTGTATGCTGACTTGATGCTGACTTGATGCGCCCTCTGACTTATTTAGACTGTAAAATCTGTCTAAATCAGTCTCATCTGGCCCAAACACTGCAAGCTTAACAATTTGTTAAAGATCTGACCACTCAGCACTTTTAGATCACTCTAATCTGGTCTTGTCCTGGACTTGCTTGAGCTCCAGTCAGAAAGCATCACACCCTCAGGACCATAGGAGGCAACACAGGAACCCTGACTGTATTCTTCCCTTGGGCTTTAAGAGATATTCAAAAGTGGACACCACAGATGGAAATGTGTCTGTACCATGAGGATCACCAGCTGGAGACACAGGGCTCTGACAAATGAGGTCCACCTGGAAGCTGTGATCCTTCAGAGAGACTTACCAAGGACACTTCCCTTACTCGCTGAAGAGCAGTGTGATCCCACAGGGACTACACCTGCTACCCACAGTGTAAGATCAGAGCTTTTATACATTCAAACACAATGTTATTCTTCAAGGACCTTAACAGTACTCTAGACTTCATAACATGCAAATACACAACTCTGTATAACAAGTGCAGCACAATAAATACACAGAACATGGGCTGTAAACACGTAAACTACTGGTAGCTTAGCAGGAATTGGAAGGCTAGCAACACTGAGTGATACTGGGTTAGGTGTTTGATCAGCCCAAGTTACATTCAGATGTAGAAAGTTTCAAAGAAGCACAAGGTTGGTTAAGCTTGAAAATGAAAGTGACACCTACTGAGTCTATACAGTGGTGCAATGGTGCAAAGTCACTGTCGAGAAGATTGTAGCAGAGACAGACAACCAGAACAGAACACACTGTTTAATGATTGTTATCAGCATTGACTAAACACATTTAATTTCATTCTAGTTCACTGCTTACATCAACAAGGAGTTGGTCTCCACTTCTTTGACTTGTGGTTGAAACCTCCGGTCACTTGACCATATTTGCTATCCCAAAATATAAAGATTGTAGATGTTTTTCAGCTTTACACAGGTCATTGTGTCTGGGACTGAAAACTGCAACCTAGCAGTCTAAGGACAATTCGAGGAACAGAGCCTCTACTACACTGGTCTTGTATACAATTATGTGCAAACTGTTCCAAAAATGGTGTGTACCTCATTGTCATGATGTGGTGCATGGTCCAAATCCCAAAATACTAACTTTTCCTCAGGTTCTTCTAGACCGCATCGAGTTCCCATCTACACTAAAGGTGTATGCATTTGGAGGCCTCTACAAAACATTTTTCAGTTGTCTCTGAAACATAGACTGATTTTTCCAAAATAGTAAAAACACTTCATCCTCAACACTCCCCCAGGTTTGGTCAGGGATCTTTCCCTTGCTGGAATCTCTGAAAGCTTCTTGTTATGACCTCAAGATGAAATGGTGCCTCTAAAAGGCACATTTTTATCAGCAATTACTTGCATAATCTCTGACCTGCTCAGCATGTGTATTAATAATCCAGGTTATTGATGTCCTGGTCATACAGACTTACATTATCTTTATTTACTGCCTCATCATGGGGTAAACCTAATGGCTGCACATTGGAGGAATCTAGAGATTCATTGAGTGGGGATGTGGTAACCTAGTGGTTAAGGTGGACTACCAATCGGAAGGTTGTGAGTTTGATTCCAATAAGTGCTCAGTTGTATACAGTGATATAATTTGTAAGTTGCTCTGTATAATTGTGTCTGCTAAATGCTGGAACACTTGCATTGAACAAGATGTGGATTATTTAGACACTTCAATGAAATTAATTCAAATGCATGATGTCAGTTTAGACTCAGATCTCAGACAATCTTCTTTATTCAATCTCAGATATTTACAATGTACATGAGTAATTATACATTTTTATGCATATGAATGAATCTATTTTAAGCAAAATATAAGCACCAGTATTTGTGTCCTTTTCATGAAAGGAAATAAAAATTACAAAGAACTTAGTTTACAGTATAATAAAATGCAGGGAAATGACAGATGAGAGAAACCATTCAAGGAAGCAGGCTCTGAAAGCACCGTTCTATGAACATGGCAAACTGAGGCATGAACAGGAAACAAAAACTCAATAGAATGTAAAAAAAAAAAAAAAATCTCTAGCTGTTGCACAGGAAATTGAACCCACAGAAAAGCAGCTAAAAACAATAGGCGATAAAGCTGTGGCTGGTTTAAAAACCATCTGTGTCATCTTAAGCACACACACAAAGTCTGGAGATTCTGACTAGTAGCTCAGGTCTCCTTATCATAACAAAGGAGCAGCATTCATCAGAATTACATTCAATACAATCCTCCCTCAGCACCTGATTGGGAAGCTGAGCCTGCCGGGACTAAACACCTCACTCTGCAACTGGATCCCGAACTTCCTGACTGGAATACCTCAGTCAGTCCGGATCGGGAACAGCATCTCCAGCACCACCACACTACTGGAGTACTGGAGCCCCTCATGGCTGTGTGTTCAGCCCACTGCTGTTCACCTTGCTGACTCACGACTGTGCAGCAATGCAAAGATCGAACTATATCATCAAGTTTGCCGATGATAACGACCGTGGTGGGTCTCATCAGCAAGAACGACGAGTCAGCATACAGGGAGGAGGTGCAACAGCTAACTTCTTGGTGTAGAGCCTACAAACTGTCTCTGAATGGTGATAAAACTAAAGAGATGGTTGTTGACTTCCGGAAAGCACAGAGAGACCACTCTCCTCTGAACATCGATGGATCCTCTGTAGAGATCGTCAAGAGCACCAAATTTCTTGCTGTTCATCTAGTGGAGAACTTCACCTGGTCACTCAACACCAGCTCCATCACCAAGAAAGCCCAGCAGCATCTCTACTTCTTACGAAGGCTGAGAAAGGCACATCTCCCTCCCCCCATCCTGACTACTTTTTACAGAGGGACCATTGAGAGCATTCTGAGCAGCTGCATCACTGTCTGGTTTGGGAACTGCACCATCTCGGATTACAAGACCCTGCAGTGGATAGTGAGGACAGCTGAGAAGATCATTGGGGTCTCTGTTCCCTCTATAATGGACACTTACACCACACGCTGCATCCGCAAAGTCAACAGCATTGTGGACCTCACACACATTCTTTACCCCACACACCCCTAACACACATTCTTCACACTACACTCACCTCACACACACTATTTACCTTACACACCCCTCACACACACTCTTCATTCAGCACAATACACACACAACACAGACACACAACTGTATGGACTGCAGTGGAATGTACAAATCACTCAATCTGTTGTTGTTTTGCACACAGCACATTTCAATACTGCTGTTTCTACATGAGTTTGTAAATGTTTACAGTTGATACACAAGATACTTTATAGTACAGTATACACACTGGTCAGCGCTATTCTGTGTACTTTGTGTATTTTGTCTTGCATTGTTTTGTATTGTCTGTGTGCACTGTCCTTGTCTCACACTGTTGCACTAGGTTGCACAGGTGGCACTTTATGTGGCTTGGACGTGACATTAGGGATAATTGAGCATGAGTAGATCAGACGTCTGATAAATGGTGTGAAAAAACCTCACACGCAGCTCACGAGTCTTCTCTAATCCATTATTGTCATTTTTAGTTTGTGATTCTCTTTCTAATCAATAGAAAGTATGTTCACACACACGTATATACACACAAATACACACACACACACACACACACACTGAGCTCTGCGTTAAGAGAAGTGCTGAGCTGGGATGCCCTGCCAGGGATTTCCTCAGTCTGATGTATTCCCCCACTGTAGTGCGCAGTAATCTACCCCTGCACACACTCCAGGACGACCTCAGGAGTGTGTTTATTGGAAGAAGCCACACTGCAGATGCAATGCAGAGGCAATAAAACTAGGCAGAATGCAGAGCGGTGCAGAACTCAGTGCAGATTTGCTTCTGCTCCTCTGCTTTACGAATGTGAGGATGAATTTACTGTTGGAGACAAAAATCTCACATCATGAGATTTATGTAGTCGTGTCTCGCGTGCATACGACAAGCTTGTATTATTGCTGACTTATTTATTGGTGCTGCAACCAGAGATGATCATCTGCAATCCGCCAAAGGGATGATATCTTACAGTACGACAGCAAGGAGAGCCAAACCTACACAAAATATTTGCTTTAAAGACTGTGTTTACGAAATTGAGCCTGTTTACGCCTCTGTATAATCTGACATGGAGAACACATGCAGTCACACACTCTGTTATAGAATTTGACAAGTAATAATCTTAATTAATCTTAATAGCAGTCTGCTTTAATGAAAATAACCTAAATCTACCTGAATCTGTGTCAAGCATCTAATCTGATAGTTTTCTCCATCATGGTAAAGACAGAACACACTGCTATCATATTCCTTAGCGTACTAACCTTTAAGCATGTGTTCATTTAGACAGATGAATCCCTTGTATATAAATATAAATATAGTTCACACAGGTTGAGACAAAGTTCTTTATTTTATTATCTATTATCTTCAATGAGTAGAAATGAATAAAGGGTTCGTCGCCAATAAACTGAGAGAGATGTTATAAATTCAGACCTCCACAAAGTTGACCAGAATATCTCTGTCCTAAAGGATGCAGTGAAGCTTTATATGTTATTTAAACAACAGAAACAAACTCCAACATCTGCACTGAACCTCGCATCTGAAAACAAAACCTGATCCTTATTGTTTGTGTTTAAATATCCATTATTTAGCACAAAGCTTTAGCACAAAGCTTTCATTTTTACCTATGTATGTTTTTCTTGCACAATCGCACTTACACCAAATGACGTGATCAAGTGAAACAAATTGTGGCTATACGCTCTTAAACATAGTGCCAGGATGAACCAAAACAAGGTTCTCCACAGCGATGCCACAGAAGAACCATTTTTGATTCCGCAAAAAACTTTGCAGTAAATGGCTCTGAAAATAATTCCATCTTTCCTTAGTGCCGTAAAGAACCATTTTCCACTACAATGCATCTTTTGTGGAATGGAAAGGTTTTTTTTTTTTAAGAATGTTAAAGGTCCTTCTTTGAACATCCACCAAGACCAAGAACCATTTGAGATCTTTTATTTTTCAGGGTTTGTGAACCGAGAGAGGAGAAACGAGACAGGAGACATAACCCAAGGATCACTTTGTTGCTCTGTAAACTACAATGTAAAAGTAGCAGCTGACCAAGAGCTCTGATAACAAACCCTCTGAATAGGAAAGATTTACGTCAAATGCGTCTAAAGTGAATTTTAAACAAAATTAATCCGCTAGAAATCAGCAGGACATCAGGAGCTTTACTGTAAATCTCCACTGCCCCCTAGCGGCTTAATAATAATAAACCCCTGTCCCGGGGCAATGATTTATACAGCATATGTTTTAGTGTCAAAGCAATAATCGGTAATGAAATAAAGTTAAATAAATTTAAATAAAAACATAGTCAAATTCCGACATGATGGAAAGTCATATAGTAAAATAATTAGAATTTAAATTATTACTAGTCATTGTTTAAGCTCTGCTGAAAGAACAAGCTTTAAGTCGTGTGTTTTATTTACGTTTTTATTAACGATCTAATTCAGCTGTAAGATATGAAAAATCTCACCTTCCCATACCGGGAGTCGAACCCGGGCCACCTGGGTGAAAACCAGGAATCCTAACCGCTAGACCATATGGGAGATAAAAATTAATGACGTCTCAGTAAACACTTTCCCACAGCTAATTGATTTAATTGGAAACTGTGATCGAGGTTATTTTGTTATTCACACGCTTTTTATTAGGTTCTACTCCATAACGAACGGCTCAGAAGTGTTTTACAGTCACAGACCAAAAGCTTTTACTTGATATTTCTAATATAACCCCATGATTAGTTTTATTAATTATAATTTTAAACAGCTCTTTCCATCCTAAATGACTCCTTGCTGTGTTTTATCCTTCATCTTTGATAATTAATCATTAATGAATTCAGTAAAATGATTTATAACAGAAATAAGATGTTAGTGCAGTTACAAATCACAGGGCTATTGTTACATGCTGGTCAGACAGACACCTGGATCACCAGGTGAGTCGACGTGCTCCAAAACTCAGGTCGGCCCACCACCGACTGCTTCAGAGTGAGTTCTGGAATGACACGATGGTGCTGTGTCTTGGATCTGGGAAAGGTTTGATATGGGCCAGGTGGACCGCTTCACATGTACAAAAGTCAGGACACAGTGGCCCATGATGGCAAACTTGGTGGAAGCAGTAGCTTGGCAGATTCCTTCAGGAACGGACCTGTTGTCCCAAAGAGACAGAATGATAAAAGGCCAGTGTAGACACTCAGTTTGAAAACTGTCCATCATCTAGATCCAGCCCACTATCTGCTTTCTGCAGGATGGTTCAACAGTCAAGTCCATTCAAAGTTGCTGGTGGTCACTGTGTCACACAATGGAAGGTTCCTTCATCTACTAAACTCCTTCATGTCAGCGTGAATTTTTTTTTTACATTTTATAAATGTTGGATCAGGCACGACTACACCACACTACTACATCTGGTAAGAGACTGAACAAACTCCCACTGATTTCATATGGCTGTGAATGTGGTGCATAAATTTATTAAATTAGGTCAGAACTTCAGCTTCAGAACAGTTCAGCAAAGTTACAGTCATGATATTTTGACAAATATTTATGGCGAACCAACAAAGTAAACCTTATAGCTCTGATGTCCTCTTGAAGATCCAGTGGAAGATTCAGTCACCTCAAAAAATGTGTGTCTCTGTCACCATTGTGTCTATGGCACTATCTAGATATAAAAACTGTCCAATTGCTTGTAAATGACATAAAACATAAAACACAACAATGACAAGTAGCACAGAACAGTAATATACCATGGTGTGAAAAAGTGTTGGCCCCTCCCTGTTTTTTTTTTTTTTTGCATGTTTGTCACACTTTAATGTTTTAGATCATCAAACAAATTTAAATATTAGTCAAAGATAACACAGGTAAACACAACATACAGTTTTTAAATGAAGGTTTTTATTATTAAGGAAAAACAAAATCCAAACCCACATGGCCCTGTATGAAAAAGTGTTTACCCCCCTTTTAAAACAGAACTGTGATTTATCACACCTGAGTTTAATTTCTCTAGCCACACACAGGCCTGATTACTGCCACACCTGTTCACTATCAAGAAATCACTTAAAAAAGACCTGACTGACAAAGTGACGTAAACCAAAAGATCCTTAAAATCTACACATCATGCTGAGATCAAAAGACATTCAGGAACAAATGAGAAAGAAAGTAATTGAGATCTCTCAGTCTGGAAAAGGTTATAAAGCCATTTCTAAAGCTTTGGGACTCCAGTGAACCACAGTGAGAGCCGTTATACACACATGGGGAAAGCATGGAACAGTGGTTAACCTTACCAGGAGTCGCTGGCCGACCAAAATTACCCCAAGAGCTCAGGACATCTAAAGACATCTGCAGGCCTCACTAACCTCAGTTAAGGTCAGTGTTCATGACTCCACCATAAGAATGAGACTGGGCAAAAATGGCCTACATGGCAGAATTCCAGTTGGAAGGTGTGTGTCCCATTACATCTGGTGTAAAAGTAACACTGCATTGCAGGAAAAGAACATCATACCAACAGTAAAACATGGTGGTGGTGGTAGTGTGATGGTCTGGGGCTGTTTTGCTGCTTCCGGACCTGGAAGATTTGCTGTGATAAATGGAACCATGAATTCTGCTTTCTACCAAAAAATTCTGAAGGATAAAGTGCGGCCATCTGTTCGTGACCTCAAGCTGAAGTGAACTTGGGTTCTGCAGCAGGACAATGATCCAAAACACACCAGGAAGTCCACCTCTGAATGGCTGAAGAAAAACAACATGAAGACTTTGGAGTGGCTGAGTCAAAGTCCTGACCTGAATCCTATTGAGATACTGTGGCAGGACCTTTTTTAAAAGGTGATTCATGCTCGGAAATAGGGATGGGCGTTTTCTGCAAATATCACATTCAAATATTTGAGCTCACAAAAAACGAATATTCAAATATTCGTTTATTTAAATTAAGTTTAATGAGACAGACGTTATTTTTCAGTAACATTTATTGTTTCCGTCATTTTTGAACAAGCTTATACACAATAAGCTTAAACATTACGCTACATCATGTTTTGTAGCTGAAAACCTTTAACAATGTGTGCAAACAAACAAAAAAGTACAGAGCAAAAGCAAAAAAAAGTGAACAAAAAAAACGTAAATAAAGCCGCCTGCAGCAATTAGGCAATTGTACAGAACGTAGCCTAGGCTACATTTAACTTTGAACCTTTTAAACTTTCAGCAAATCTTTTTTGCTTTCTTTCTATTGTTTTACATGTTCTTGTTAAGGAACACAAGCATGTCAACATGATCGGGGGAAAGTCGGCTCCTTAGTCTGTTAACAATAAGGCCGGCTGCGGAGAAAACGCTCTGACGGCACAGAGGTTGCCGGGACACAGAAGTAACGGTGTGCTAAGCGACTAAGTTTTGTGAAGCGCTTCGTGTTTTCGTTCCACCACTGAATGGGATCCTCATCTGGTGGAATACATGGCTCCAGCAAGAACTGTTCCCACTCGTCTCGGCTGGATTCTCTGTAATCATCGCCGAAGTACTGGCTCAGCCTTTTCCGACGAGCGGGCATTGCCGCATCCTCTTCATCGTTGGTGGTGGCGGCTACATCCGCGCCACTCGCATCAAGGAAAATGCTCTGATAATGTTCAAAAAGGTTTTTTCTTACTTCTTCTCTCATGTTTTCGTCGAGGAACCTGAGATGTTTGTGCCGAGGTTCTAGGGCGGACGCGAGAAGAGGAGTTTCCCCCGGCATTCTCCAAGTTAGCGGTGTTTATTCGTTGCTTGAGAGATGCAGCAACAATGTTCTTGAATTCAGTCACTTTCTGTGATTCTCCATGGCATATTTGAAGATGTCTGTAGACAAAAAATAATTAATGAATGAATAAGAACTGCGGTCTTCTTTAGTATATAATTTATTTTGTAAGTGATCTTTTAAATAAATCCTGACTGGAGTCACTTATCAAATTAATGTAGCTACATGTTATTCGTTTGAATTTATTTGCTTATATTAAAAAAAAAAAAAAGAGAGAGAAAAAAAGATAAAATAATTTAGAAAAAAAAACAGTAATCAACTTCAAAGGAATCTGAACAAATTATTAACTTATATTCATTCATTCATTCGTTAGAACTAGACGAACCTGCATAGAAGGCTTTGCACAAGTGGATACACCATGGAGACAGACACGTAGTTTTTGCCACCCAGTGCTTCACTTGCCGTTTTGAGAGACTGGAGGACATGTAACATCTCCTCAATTGTCTGCCAGTGATCATCGATTAACTCCAGGGTTTTAGCATCCGCCAGTTTGGTTACAGTCCTGTCAGAGAGCACGGCGGTGATGGCCCAGCGCTGTTCATGTAAACGTGCGAGCATATCAGCAGCCGAATTCCAGCGTGTTTTGCAGTATTGCACAAGTTTGTGCAAAGGCAGTTCTAACGGTTTTTGTTGAGTGCATTTGAGGCGATCGTGCTGTGATGGAAATGTCCTACAAGTCTGCTACATGCACCAATTAGTCTATTCATGCTTGCAGCTTTAAATCCATCATTGATGGCCAATTGAAGTGTGTGCGCGAAACAAGGTACAGATTCCCAGTTCACGTCTCTGTTTGCGGCTATCATATTACTTGCGTTATCGTGCACGCACGTGACCACTTTGCCGTCCAGGCCCCATTGCTCTACAGATGTCTTCAAATAGTCTGCCAGGTTGGCAGCCGAGTGTCGCACTTCCATTGCTCGGGTTTGCAGGACGTAACTGTTCACCTTAGTGTCAGCAATAAAATGGCACGTTATAGTGACATAGGACTCTGTGGTTAATGCTGTCCAACTGTCAGATGTAATGGCCACGAAGTCAAAAAAGTAGTACAAAAGTAGATTTGAGTTTGGAAACCGAACTCTCATGTTGAAGCTCTATTCTCGCTGTTATGGTTCTCCATGAAGGAATGTCATAATCTAGTTCAAGAAACTGCAAGACTTCCTTAAAACCTCCCCCCTCGACAAAACTTAAAGGAAGCATATCTCTTGAGATCATTTTTGCTATGAGCTGAGTGGTCTTCTCGGCTCGCTCGGGGGTACATCTCCACCTACTTGAAGTCGCGAACGTGGTGATGGGCAGCTGTGTGTCAATTCCTCATTGTAGAGGTGCTGTTGTGGTAACTCAGTTTCGCTTGACAGATTTTGCACACTACGTGATGATCATTTTGATGAAAGTATTTCCAAACTTCGCTACGCTTAGATGCAGAGGATGCCATTTTGTCATCAAATCAACTGGTTTCCACTGCATGCTCCACAGCGCCACCCAATGCATATAGGCCTAAGGGTTACTGTTAGTTTTACTGTTTTACTGTTAGTTTGCGTGCTCAGGTTTTATTGTGGATTTTTTTTTTATTTTTTATTTTTTTTTTTACGGCAAGCAAAAATATAGCGAAATTCGAATAGCATTTTTATTTATCGAATAATTACAGCTGACCGAATATTCGAATGTTCGACTATCCGTGCACACCCCTACTCGAAAACCCTCCAATGTGGCTGAATTACAACAATTCTGTAAAGATGAGTGGACCAAAATCCCTTCACAGCTCTGTAACAGACTCGCTGAATGTTATCACTAACACTTGATTGCAGTTGTTGCTGCTAAGGTAGGACCAACCAGTTATTAGGATTAGGGGGAAAATACTTTTTCACACAGGGCCATGTGGGTTTGGACTTTGTTCTCCTTTAATAATAAAAACCTTCATTTAAAAACTGCATGTTGTGTTTACTTGTTATATTTGAATAATATTTAAATTTGTTTGATGATCTGAAACATTAGTGTGAGAATCATGCAAAAAAAAAGCAATCAGGAAGGGGGCCAACACTTTTTCACACCACTGTATATCTGTATTAGTATTGTACACAAGAGGACACCTGCTCACAGTTAGCAGCCCAATTTATTTAAGGAACATAATTTACTAGTGAAGGGTTTCTGTAAAGCAGCTGAGTGACAATAAGAGCACCACAGAAATAAAAACTCTTAAGCCGCCTTCACACTGCACACGACAAACGACTGCCGATAAACCGGAAGTCATTCATTTCCTATGGAGAGTCGCAAGGTCGCTGCGTGAGGTGCCGACCATCTGCGGATCCGTAATTTTCGGATCCGTTTTGAGCGTTGGATCCGTTAAAAAAATTGAACTTGTGCGACTACACCGCATCTGATATGCCGATATCCGGATGTGATGTATTCCAATGTTGTCCTATCAGGTTCGTGTGCGCGAGGTGATAAGAATTATTGAAAAGTATTAATATTAACTTTAGTCATTTTTAAACTTTACCAAAAACAATCTTTTTGTTTTAAATACATTGTTACTGATAAAAAAAAGTAACAAATTATTAATATTTATATTGTATTATTTTTAATGTTGCGTCCATGTTTCCTCAAAAATTATTCACGGTCTTTCTGGATTTATTGGTGCATTGATTGTTTGTATTTACTCCTTCATTAATTAATTCCTTCATTCACCACAATAAATGGATTGAGAATACAGGCTCTTGCTTTTACTCTCCTTTACTGGAGACGCCAAAGAAAACATTGCAAATCAGTGTGTATAAAACACCACCTGACTCGGAGAAAAAGTCTCGGTGAGTATCACCGTTTAGTGCAAGAGTTGCGCCTTAATGGAGAAGATTTTTGTCACGATCATCTAGTAATGGGTTTTCCGAGACCGCGAGAATTAACTTCTCTCCCATGTTGACGTCTACACGATCATATTGCATATTCCGTGCGACTGTCACTAGGGGGCGAAATCCGACAGTCGTGTCCGTTTGTCGTGTGCAGTGTGAAGGCGGCAACGATCCACTTGAATTGTAGGGCTAAACCAGGGGTCGGCAACCTTAAACACTCAAAGAGCCATTTGGACCCGTTTCCCACAGAAAAAAAAAACACAGGGAGCCACAAAACCCTTTTGACATCTAAAATGAAGATAACACTGCATATATCGTTTTTTACGTTTATGGAAAGTGTAGAAAAAACTGTAGTGTGTTGCATTTATGAAATCAGTGAACTGCTACCGAGTAAACGAAATTTTATTTCTGCAGGCAAACAAAAATATTTTGAACAGTTTGAACTAATCTTAACAAAAAAGATGATGGGTTGAAGGTTACATTCAAATAAAATGTTCAGTGTCTAATTGAGTCCTCTTCGTATTCATGACATCAATATTTTAACTTGCTGGCTGCAGCAAACCAAAAATGCGTCTGCTTCTGTGTTGGATTTCGCAAGTCAGTATTTATGACGCATATTTTGGGCGACAAACAAATTAAACACGGTTAATTTTAATGTTACAAGAGTGTCATAATCTTAGAATTTAGAATTACATTTTTTAAAAAACTAACTAACTAAAATAAAATAAATTGAAATTAAATATTTATTTTCCAAATCTACAGGGAGCCGCAGCAGAGGGATGAAAGATCCACTTGCGGCTCCGGAACCGCGGGTTGCCGACCCCTGGGCTAACGGGACAAATCAAATGTATAAAAAATGCACCAGAACATTTTTTTAATATTTTGATGGCATCGGCAGCAGGAAATCCTGTAGCTGTAATGTTAGTAGTGTATATTAATGTGGAGAAGTCCGACGGCTAGAAACTCTTACGCTGTGATGACTGACATGGCTTTTCTGGCGTGAATGCGCCGGTGCGTTTGAAACGTGCTCTGCCAGGTGAAACTCTTCCCGCACTGCGAGCAGTGATATGGTTTCTCTTCTGTGTGAATTTGCTGGTGTGTTTGAAGATTACCTTTTTGACTAAAGCTCTTCCCGCACTGCGAGCACTGATACGGTTTCTCCCCTGTGTGAATGCGCTGGTGTTTTTGGAGATCGCTCTGGCGAGGAAAGCGTTTCCCACACTCCGAGCAGTGATGTGGCTTCTCCCCCGTGTGAATGCGCCGATGTTGCTGGAGAGAACTCTGGCGAGTGAAAGTCTTTCCACACTCTAAGCAGTGATGTGGCTTCTCTCCCGTATGAACGACCTGGTGCTGCTGGAGAGAACTCTGTCGAGTGAAGCTCTTCCCGCACTGCGAGCACTGGTACGGCTTCTCTCCGGTGTGAATGCGCTGGTGAGCTTTAAGGTTGCTCTTGTTCGTAAATCTGTTCCCACACTCCAAACAATGATAGACTTTCTGCATTTGTCCGAGAGAGCTGTTACCATTGACGGAATCATAGGATATCTGATGGACTCTGGAGCTTCTTGTCAATAACAGATTATCACACTGAATCTCTCCTGAAATCACGACTTTCTCATATTCATCAGTGTGGCTTCTCTTGATGTGTTTTTCGAGGTCTGTTTGTGACGTATAGGAGAGCGAACACCACGAGCAACAAAACACTTGCAAGTGATCGTCGTCCATTTCTAGAGAAAAAAAAATATATATTGTGAAATGAAACAGAATAACGCCAGTGACACAGATTCTATAAAATCTGTTTAATCAAAAGATAGACTTTGTTAATATTCCCTGTAAAGTCACCAGGTGTCACACAGACAGTAAGAAGTATTAAAGGCGGGGTCTCTGTTGTTTGAAAGCCAATGTTGACATATAAAATCACCAAAACAAACACGCCCCTAACCAAAACAGGTCCCACCCCATAGCTCCGCCCACACATACATACGTAACCCAGGCAACTAATGGAAAGAAATGTGCCTTTATCACAGCTGAAGCAAAGAAAAATACGATTGCAGATAAACAAACAAACAAAAATGACACACAAGAATAATCATGCAAAGGACGGCATATATTAGTTTCGTGAAACAAAGCAAAACCAACGTTACTCACCTATCGAGAAGGAAAAAAGTGCCTCGGCGTCTTAAGTAAAGTTGGCCGTATGTTCACAGATTGGAGTTTCCCGAGTCAATATCTTCTGAGCTAAACACTGTTACTAGCAAAACGCGGTTGTAGCTGCCTCTCTACATTACTACGATAGAAGAGGTGTTATTTGTGTAGTAACAGCGTTTAGCTGAGTTATTGACTCGGGAAACTCCAATCTGTGACTATGCGGCCAACTTCCCGCTCCTTCAGTTCTCTCCAGCGCTGGAAAGCTGATCCTGTATTAACACAGGTCCTACTTCTTGCCTTATCGTAAGCCTTTCTTCACTTTCTTTCTTTGTTTTTATCTTTTTTATCCATGTCAATGTTAAAACCGCTTTCTTCTAATGTCACACATGCGCACTGAACACTCTCTCCGCCCGTATTGACAAGACACGCCCCTTTCTGCTCATTGGCTACACGTTTGTTTTGTTTTTTGTTTAGTTTGTCGTCCCGACTAATTTTCTGAAGCATTTCTCAAACATCGGAGACCCCACCTTTAAGCCCTGGTCCAGGAAAAACCCATAAATTCCATAAACAAAAATTACTCAATAAATTAATAGAAGTTTCAGAAACCTTAAGCAAGGTTCATGCTCATGCTGCTCTGTTCTACTCCAGAAGATAAAGATAGAAGAAGCACAGCATGGAGTTTAAGAGAGCTTCAGTGTGATACAGCTAACAAACTGTATTTTGATGATTCTTCTGGTGCTGTAAGAACATTTATGCTCTGCTTTGAACTTGTCCTGAAAAGTCATTTTAAATTTCCTGCTTTAATATAATTACTCAAAATAATTTGTTCCACACCTGGACGGATGAATGAGATTTGAAGGTCCACAGCTTGTGTACAACATGTGCTGCTGTCCCACAGGATCTAACGAACACAGTCTAATCACCGTTACAGTCTGTCTGATTAGGATCAGGATCACTGATTAGACGTGAGCAGTAGCCGTGGCACTCGGGACAAAACAGAAAGATGATGTTTAGTTTGAGTGTTAACGTAGAAGCCTTACCGCAAACTGTCGTTGTACAGATGCTGCCATCATCTTCAGATTCTTCCTCTTTTACAAGCATGATCTGAAATTCTTCATTCTCTTCGTCCACGTGGCTGCTTTGCTCCACGGGACTCGATGTTCCCTCGCCTGAAATGACATTATTTAGAGTTAAATACTTTCATGTCGATGAAATCCCAACACAGAGATTGTTGTTCATCTTACAGAGGTAGTCTTCATCTTCAGGTTCTTCCTTTATTACAGGTTTCTGGTCATCCGCAGGTGTGACGTCTCCCACAGAGCTTGATGTTCCTCCACCTAGAATTTCATCAGGTGAATTTAAACAGGACAAATGTGTATGACAAAGCACAAGTACAGAAGAGAACTGAGCAACGTGAGGGTGGCTTCATTCCCAAATGAATTGTAATTAAGACACAAAAGTACATCATCCGACCATCAGACCTGCCCGTGACAGCCCTGTGGACTTACGGCGGTAATCTTCTTCCTGTTTTATATGTTTCTGATGGTTCACAGTGTCGACCGATGCTCCTCTGCCTGAACCTGTCTGTGTTTCTGTCCTCACATCCTCACTGCACTGAAAAGCACAGAGTGATTACACTTCAGAAAAACATGAATCATCACTGGAGATGGTGATGTTAACTCACAGACTAACCTCAGACTCATCTATAGGCCTTTAAAGCTTCATGACCATTGAGTATTAAACACCGGGCCTCAACTCTGAAGAGCAATCAGCCGACCCCTGTAAGGGCCTGAGGGTCTCTGTGTCCTCTCTGATAACTAACCTACAGTAGTCTAATTTGCCTCTGTGTTGTTTAGGTGTATACAATATTCACCTACAGAAAATGATCATAAAACCTACAGTACGTTCACACATTCAGCAAGTTTATCGCTGTAATGCGCTACCTTCTGTCCTCCCATTCGATGTCACCGCACTAACTCACTCCACATTTAAATAAAAAATTTTTTTTCCTCGACTGTGTCGTGCCGCTGGACACGCCCACATCCCGTCACCAACAGTCACGCTCAATGGAGAAATGAACGATTTTGGTCACTGCGAGTCACTGTACGTGTGAACATAGCATGAACCTTTACCTGAGAGCAGGAGGTCCTGAAGGGGCTCCGTCGCACCTCTCCTGACTCCATTATGAAAAGTCTAAAAGATCCTGAGAAAGAAATCACTTTATAAAACAGAATCAGAACTCTAGATTCATCATTTCATTGAATATATTTCATATAAAAATTACAGTTAAAATGAACTGGTCTAAACTTTGACAACAACAAATAAAAAAAGTTACATTTTTAACTTTAGTTCTGAGAAACATCTGGACAAGTTTCAACAAACTGTCACCATAATACAGCTACAGTTCCCTTGTTCCTTCTCGCTGCTTCTAAAGGCCACGTAACTGGAGTTCTGTTTTACTCTGTGAACATGAATCTGACTGAAGGCTGCATTCAGATGACTGCCACAAACAGTTCTGAGTCCATCAGCAGTCTCAGGTTCTAACATGGTGTCTGGTGCTGATGGGAGCATGTGTGAATACACAATAAAGTGTCAGTTGCTGGTATCATCAGACAGTCAGCATGTCTCAGTCCTGTATCAGAGGACAGGACCTTCACATATCTTGGTGTAGACTGTGACAACAGTAGCATGAGCTACTGATCAAACAGAGGAACATCTTCAGGAACTCAATCAGTTCTAGCAGGAGGTCATTCTATCTAGCAGTGTTCACCCAGTACAACAATTCATCAGTGTGCGTGAGAGCTTAGCTCAGTCACATCTGGTGCTTTGCTGCAGTAGGTTGCATTCTGTTTACTGAAAAAAGGACTTTTACAGCAGACATCTTCATCCAGAGTGATGTACAGAAGTGAAGGTTAATTTTTATTACTCCCTGAATACTTTTTACTTCCAGCTCTAATCTGGGAATTAACTTCTTTCATCTTAATATATCCATCCATCCACCCATCTATCTATATATCCATCCATCCATCCATGAGGGTAGTGGTAGCTCAAGTGGTAGTGAAGTTCTTGTACAGACCCTGAAGAGCTCCATAAATGACATGATCAGGGACAAATCACAGTCCAGTCTCTTCATGGAGCATTAATATGATCTGCTGGGACCTGTTCTGTATTTATGTACATAAATTAATAAGTAAATTAGATCATTAAAACATAATCAACACAAATATGCATATCAAAACGGATTTGGTATTTCATCTGAAGCAGATTAACCAACGCTTTTGATCAGTAGTGTCCGATCTCATCTGATAAGGGTCTGATAACAGAAGCCACACCTGTGGTGATCAGATCCTTTTGTTTATTATTGCAATGACATCTGAGCGCCACAAGCTGTCGCTGTTTACAACAGTACAAGGTTTCAATACATTCTGTGAAAACACTGAAAGCTTCAAAGCTTCATCCACTAATCACCAATAAACGGTAATATCACTAATTAATCAATTAAGCTATCACTAATTAAACAAATCTACTTCATCAGCAGGAGAAACACAAACAGCTCAACTTACCTCATGACTTTAACGCACAGAGCACCATCTTTATTCTCCTCCCTTTTCCCATCAGTTAAAACCGAACCAGGGATAAATGTTTATTCAGAACGAACCAGGGATAAATGTTTATTTATCTCAACTCATACGTTCACTCGGAGGAGAAATAACAAGAAATCCTTCCCTCTTCTTCGGTGGTGTGTTCACAGCGCCGCTTGCTGGAGAAACTCTGTAATCACAGCTACAAGGAACTGAGTGGTACAATTATACTAACACTTTCTCGTCCCTGTCATCACTGTTCCTCAAGTTGTTTGCATTTCTTCTGTTATTAATCATGAGGCATTGTGACCTCACTATGTTGAATAGTGATTTTTATGTTTATTACCTGGTGCAGAGTGGAATGATTGAGGTGATGTGGTGCAGTAGGTCTGTAGCTGGTTCCTCAGCTCCTCCGTTCCCCCGGACAGGACAGGACAGGACACAACTACAGAAGGCGGTTCAGTGGCCGCACAGTAATCATGATCCTTTGTGGGATGTTGTGTAGAGAAGTGATTGTTTTCTCTGCTCTCGCACACACAGACCCACTGCGCCCTTCACCAGCCTCCTCCGACTCCCAGTGGATTTGGGCTCTATTATTTGATCAGGTGTGAAATGTCTGCTGCAGACGTTCGTGTGGGACAAACTAATGAGATGGTCACGGCATGTGTTTACTAACCATCGTGTCCTGAGCTCATTCTGGACTGGGAGCTCAGAATATTTCTTCACCTGTCTCTGAAAGTGATGTGTTTTAAATATTTTATGGTGAACATTCATTATGGTGAAAGCACAAGACAAGCTGCCTGTCTGACTGGACTGAGGAATGGAAACAAAGCTACCGGATACAAGAGGAAGCACTATTTCACACCGGAAAAGTGTCATAACCATGGAATACCATTAACCCAGATAAATCTCTGCTGCAGTACATTAGATTAACGAGTTTCCTGATTCTTCTGGATTAAAGATTAATATATTACATTTCTCTGCATATCATTCTGTGTATGTGACTAATAAACTGTTGGAAATTGTAATGCTACAGTTTTCAAAGTCATTCAATACAATTCTGTGCTTCAGACTTTAAAACAACAGTTTGAAAAAGAAGCACACATGGGTGTGATGGTCAGGGGCCACAGGGTTCTTCTGGATATACAGGGTATCATCAATGTTTTCGGTTCAAAAAATAAATCAGCTTTTTCCATTAAACTTGCTACATTCTACAAAAAAAATTATGTTCATAATTTTTTCTCCACAGAAAGCTGCATTAATGCAGATGTCAAGTCAAGAAGCTTTTATTGTCATTTACACCATATATATGTGACACAGTACACAGTGACATGAACATTGTTCCTCCAGGACCAGGGAGCTACATAGAACAACACAGAAATAAGGACTGAAGTAAGTTAGTCCTAGATACATAAAGTGTATCTGTACAACCTGGTGCACACAGTGTGAGACACAAGACAATAAGACAGTGTGAGACACAAGACAAGAAGACAGTGTAGGACAAAAAGACAGTCAGGAAAAAGACAGTGCAGGACAAAAGACAGTCAGGAAAAAATGACAATCAAGACAAAAGACAGTAAAGGACAAAAGAAAGTGAAGGACAAAAAATACAAGACATCACACAAAAGACAATACACAAAAACAGCACCAGTGTAAATACTATATGTTCTATATTACGTGTGCAGAAATACTGTGATGAACACATTAGTATTATAGCAGCAGTTACATGAGGTATTGTGCAAAACAGCAATGGACTGAAATGTGAGACAGAAAGTCTTATAATTAATAAGAAATCTTTATACTCAGAACATTGAAAATGTAAAAATAAAAAAATAAAAAGAACCTGTCATATAACAGATCTTTCAGAAGATTCAGAAGCAGTCAGCTGCATTGATAGGAGCATTTCAGTTAATACATGCTCTTTTCCTTGATAAATAAGAAATAAGCTTCCAAATCACCAATTAACATATTTTATAGCATTGATATGATAATCCTCAGTTCCTCTCAGCACAACTCTGTCTCTTCCATATGAATCCCTGTAATTATCAGCTCTTAAACACTAAGATGTCAAACTGCTCCAGGTTCAGATCAGAAAGCTGGATCATTCAGATATATAGTTTAATGTTGTTGTTCAAAACGTTTAGAACAAAACAGAATACAACGTAGTATAAAGCTCAGAGATGTGTATAATGGGTTAGAATTGGTTTTGATTGTAGGTTTGCTGTTAAACTTTTATTTTAAATGTAATAAAACTTCACAGAAAACATCAGCTGCATTAGTTATCTGACTGAAATAAAATATGTTGTAATGTAGTATTTTTGTCTCTCTGTTGGCTAATGCTCACGTTTTTACTTCTTGTCTTGTGCTGTTTTATAGCAACAATTAAAAACATGATTAAACATTAGCCATTCAGTAAAGTTAATAGTTTATGTAGCTATTTTGTTTTAACAGGGGTAGTTCGGATAAGCGGTAGAAAATGAATGAATGAATGAATGAATGAATGAATGAATGAGTTGTGTAGTTAAAGGTTACCAAAAGTTTTACATCTGGTACAAAAGCAAGGTTTTCTACAAGCAGGTGTGTATTGACCACAAACAACACACCAGAGCTGAACGAGGATGTGAGGTGCGATACAATCTCCACCCGCCTCCACAAAAACTCTTCGTCTTTGTGGATAAAAACTTTGTATCTGAAGAAACATCCGTTTGCACTCTACGTTTGCACTTTTCACTACAGTGGTGATCTGTATCTGGAGAATACATGTTAAACTGAGTGTGAATGAAGGTATCTGGTGTGTGTTCCTCTGACCAGCACACCCAGTTTGGTATGCAAAATTGTGCCATCTGTCAGAAAGACGGAGAAAAGAGACGTCTAATATTTATGATGAAAGTACAAGTCTTGTTACTGTTAGTAGTAACAATAATGAAGAGCCACAAATACAAGTATTGAGGATCAGCTCAATTCTCAGATCATTTGGAAGTAAATGGCAGGATTTGTCTTTAAAAACATGCATCATTCTTAGTACAACACTCTACGTCCTTCTTAGTACAACCCTCAGGTCTTCACACACGTGGTTTACACCTTGCTCCAGCAGGCGGCGCTGTAAACACGAACTTCACCTTAAACTCACCTCAGAAGAAGACGAGCTGCGGGGTAAACAGTTTGACCGGGTTTTTTTTTATTATTATTATTATTATTATTATTATTATTATTATTATTATTATTATTATTATTATTATTATTATTATGTAAAAATATTCCTGACTTTTTCACTTCAGATCGCAGTTTTGTTTCTGTCTGTTTTTTTGAGGATGTTCTTTAAAACCTGAGGTAAGTTAAACTGATGTGCTGTAATGAGACAAACAGGGATATTAAATTAAAATAAAAACACACACAAACTCATTTATTTCTTCATATTTGCTGAACTGTTGTTTATTAACGAGTCTCCAGCCAGGTGATAATTATGTAGTGATGATAATGTAGTTTAACACTTTAACTCTGGGCCTCATGCATCAGCGCTTTAGTAAAGTTTCTGTATAAATGTTTGTAAAAAAAAACCTTCCACTGGATTTCCTTCATACTTGTGCTTCATACTTGAGCTCTCAAGTTTTGAAGACAGGCAAGAGTGACATTTCCAACCCCCCAGCACCCCCCATTCTATTTATTGTGTTTGTTTGTTTGTTTGTGTGTGTGTTTGTTTGTTTGTTTGTGTGTGTGTGTGTGTGTGTGTGTGTGTGTGTGTGTGTGTGTGTGTGTGTGTGTGTGTTAGAGAGAGAGAGAGAGAGAGAGAGAGAGAGTATGACTGGTGGTGTTTATTGTAAGTGTTTGTTGCCTTTTTGGACTCCTTTATCATTTGTAATGTTGCTCCCATATAAAACAGTTCAGCACAAGCCCAGACATTTATAGGGTCATGATTGAGGACAATGTCCCGTCCAGAGATGAGCTGTTTCGTGTTGAGGTTTTGTTCAAACTGACCATCGAAAAATACCTTCTCTAATGAATGTTTTTTATTCATTGGTTGTTGCGTTAAATCTTACCCAGATACAATAGTGCTATTTTCTGATTGGCTATTGTGTAGCCTCTTTTTTTTGATTGGTTGATAAGTGTCAGGCTCGACTAAGTACTCCAGGGGAGACGCGCTTGATTCCTGCCCGGTTCCATAGAGACAGCGGTCCGGACAGATACGTTTTGGGCGCTCCGGATTATTATATATGATAAATAGTCAAAAAGTTTTCTGCGTGACAAATACAATGTGTGGAGGGAGTGTCACGTTAATGCGTGATACTTGACAGCCCTGCTTGTGTATCTGTTGAACATCGTTAATCACGTGTGAAGTGCAAAGACATCCACCAGAAAGCTCATTTTCATATAGTGATGCCCACCAGACAGCTCATTTGCATATAGTGATGCCCACAAAACTCCATAAAAGGTCATGTGCACAAACAGATGGGAGGGTGAAATGAACACTCGGGGTAAAGTCTGAAAAAAGGAAGTGAGTTATTTACACTCTTATTTGACAAATAAATATTTAATCATATGTAATGCCAACGCTAAATCTAGTGTTCAGTTTATACACCTGCATTACTTTTGTCATAATAAAATTAATTGTTTTATTTCTCTTTATTTACAGATTTGTGTCGGCTCACATAACACTTTCCGATTGTCTCAATGTAGCTGCTTGGGTGAACTAGCATGAGGATGTGTTTTTGATCAATGCTCCATATCTGTGGACCTGGGTGTCTGCTAAATGCTATAAACACAAGAGCAATAAGTTATTTAATCTCTAAAACATATTCCAGATATTAAAGTGCAATAATCCATGTAGATTATATATTATTAGTGTTTGCATTAGTATGTTGACATTTTTCAAAAACTATATAAAACAAACAGGGAAAATAAGTGCTAGTTCAAGTGTTTTCTTGAAGAGGTAGGTTTTAATCCGTCCTTTGAAGATATCCAGTGACTCAGCTGTCCGGACCCCTAGGGGAAGTTCATTCCACCACCTTGGTGCAGAACAGAAAATAGTCTTGTAGTAAACTTACCTCTCACCCTGAGAGATGTTGGGACCAGTGGAACAGTGCTGTAGATCTGAGGGTGTGAGGTGCAGTGTGAGGAGTGATTAGGGCTTTGAGGTAAGAGGGAGATGGTCCATTTTTGGCTTTGTAGACAATCATCAGTGTTTAAATCTGATGTGTTCAGCTACAGGAGTCAGTGGAGGATCACAGCAGTGTGGTGGTGTGGAGAACTTAGGCAGGTTGAGGGGACAAATTGTGTTCATAGTTAGACCTGAAGGGAGAGAGCTGTAGTAGTCCAGTCTCCAAATGGCAAGAGACTGAACGAGTACCTGAGCAGCCTGTGTGGATAAAAATGGCCAAATCCTTCTCATGTTGTACAGAGGAAACAGACATGAGCGAGTCACAATAATAACATGCGAGGAATAGGACAGTTGATTGTCCTGGCCTGGGTGATGAATCACCTTGCATGACCAGCCCTTCCACCTTATGAGCAGTCATCCATGACAAAATGTCCTCCAGTCATGCTGAGATCTGAGAAGAAGCCGTGGTATTTGAGGGAGGGAAAGAGAATTTTTCTCAGGAACAGCCAAAAGCATAGTCTCTGTGGAATGTGGCACTGTAAAGCCAGACTGTTGGGATCTTGGAGGTTGTTTTGTGAGAGACAGACAGACAGTTGATGATAAACAATGTGTTCAAGAATATTCGAAAGAAAAGAGAGAAGTGATACCAGTCTGTGGTTACTGATGTCTGAGGGATTCAGAATAAGTTTCTCTTTATAATTGAGTGGAATCTTTAAGTGTGATTTTTTTTTTTCTGTCCATGGATTCTCCAATGATTTTGAAACTATTTTTTTAACAATAGGTTATTGATTTGAACCTATTATTTCCATATAATGGAATCATCAGAGGTTCCACTGGGCTGTTGCAGAAACTCTCTCTACACTCCTACTCACTCACAGGTAAAAGTTCTCCACAAGTTGGTAATAGTTTGACAAAATGATTGTTCTTATATAAGGAGATATACAAAGACTGCTGACTTTCTTTGTTAATTAATATAGTTCTTCTTTGCTCATTAGCTTTGTGATGATGTACAGACAGAAACATGTACAGCTTCAGGCGGAGACCCTTTGGGACCCGTCGACCCCACAGACCATCAGAAACATATAAAAAAGGAAGAATCTGAGGATGAAGACTACCTCTGTAATGCAACATGGCACATTGTAGTCCAGTCTGATACTCATCTTAGTGTGATCTATGCTCAGTTTATTACTAAACAAATGTCACAGCTGACTCTTCTGTTTTGTACTTCACACTTTTACTTGTCTGTGTTTGAATTCATCTGTCGGATTTTCAGGTAGATGGACTTCAGTTGCTGCGAAAGGCTTCACACCTATGGATGAACACAAACATGTAATAAAGGAAGAATTTGAAGTTGAAGACTTCTACCACTGTAAGAGAACAAGGTGTTTTAGAGTCCAGTCTCAAGCTCAGTGACTTTGAATTATCTTATTTCTGACTGATCTTATTAAAGAACACATTTCTACATATTCTTAACTTTATTTTTCACAGTTTTGATTCAGAAGTAAAAGTAATTAAATTTAAGTATTGGAATTTCAGGTAAAGGAACATCAAACCCCATGGGCCACTGCTCAGCTGAGGATGAACAGAGTGGTGGAAATAAGCATATAAAAGAGGAAGAGCATGATGAAGGAGACTACATCTGTACAAGAGTCTGTGGTAATGTTCTCCCCGAAACACTCCATAATCTACATGATTTCACGAACACATTATAACCATTAAAGTGTTCTTCAGGAGCTTTCATACTACACTCCTCCCCCTGTGGTCTACAGTGTGAAAAAAGAGGCCTCAGAATGTGGCCATTTTAACCGATTTTGGAGCTCTATTTCTGTTACAGAGCTCTTAGGGCCTTTTTACACCTGGTCACTTCATGTGTTTTCTCTGATCCGATAGCTATCTGATTTGTTAAAACTGTTCCATTTACATTAGGCCACATAAACGCGTCTTGGCGAATCGGATATCGATCCGATCTTTCTATTCCCGTGAAATGGAACATGCTTTGGTGTATGTGGTATTCAGAACGCAATCAAAAAGAAGACGAATAAACTCATTACGACGGTTATGACAAAAATCAGCATTTACTGTTTGCTGCATTTTCGCTGGCGGCAGCAGCGCATTTTAAGTCCCAACGAGACACCTGGGTGAAAGATCACCTGCGAGTGACGTACCACACTGCGAGTGACGCTTGAACGACCACATTCATTTACACCTGTCCAGTTTCATCTGAAATGCATCCCAGACCACCTCCTGAAGTGGTTTGAACCATCGGATTTATATCCGTTTCGAAAACGTTGCGGATGGCATTTAGACCTGGTGTTTTTACCATCGGATAGCTATCGGATCACAGAAAACGCATGAAGTGACCAGGTGTAAAAAGCCCCTTTGTCTCACTTAGTTTTTTCCTGGATCAGACACTAATTTTTAACATATGGTGAATCTGTAGTACATTTGGTTTAAAATATTATAGATATAAATATTTACTTTCTCCATTATACAAACAATTTATTTTCTTTATTCAAATTGTTTGTTTTCTGAGAATCTACTACTGAACACGGTATAGTGAATCAGTCCAAATTAGTGTCTTCACTTCCTGTGTCACACCAGGATTACTGTCATATACTGTAGGATTGTTGCTGTTGTCACACCAAGAGGGTTCGAGGGAGAAGAATCAGGCTAATATACCTCTATAGATTTGTGAAGCAGTAATATACAGTGGGTTCGGAAAGTATTCAGACCCCTTTAAATTTCAGCACCCCATCTTGACAGAAAAAACAGACATATCGAAATTTTTGCATATTTTTTAAAAAAGAAAAACTGAAATATCACATGGTCATAAGTATTCAGACACTTTGCTGTGACACTCATATTTCTTCTGATCCTCCTTGAGATGGTTTAATTATACTGATTGGACTTGATTAGGAAAGGCACACAACTGTCTAAATAAGACCTTACAGCTCACACTGCATGTCAGAGCAAATGAGAATCTTGAGGGCGAAGGGACTGCCCAAGAAACTCAGAGACAGAATTGTGGCAAAGCATGGATCTGGCCAAGGTTACAAAAGAATTTCTGCAGCACTCAAGGAAGAAGTTTGGGACGACCAGAACTCTTTCTAGACCTGGCCGTCCAGCCAAACTGAGCAATCATGGGAGAAGAGCCTTGGTGAGAGAGGAAAAGAAGAGAGAGGTAAAGAAGAACCCAAAGATCACTGTGGCTGAGCTCCAGAGATTCAGTAGGTAGATGGGAGAAAGTTCCAGAAAGTCAACTATCACTGCAGCCCTCCACCAGTAGGGGCTCTATGGCAGAGTTGCCCGACGGAAGCTTCTCCTCAGTGCAAGACATGAAAGCCTGCATAGAGTTTGCCAAAAAACACATGAAGGACTCCCAGACTATGAGAAATAAGATCCTCTGGTCTGATGAGACCAAGATTGAACTTTTTGGCATTAATTCTAAGCGGTATGTGTGGAGAAAAGCAGGCATTGCTCATCACTTGCCCAATACAATCCCAACGGTGAAACATGGTGGTGGCAGCATCATGCTATGGGGTGTTTTTCAGCTGCAGGGACAGGACGACTGGTTGCAATTGAAGGAAAGATGAATGCGGCCAAGTACAGAGATATCCTGGAAGAAAACCTCTTCCCGAGTGCTCAGGACCTCAGACTGGGCCGAAGGTTCACCTTCCAACAAGACAATGACCCTAAGCACACAGCTAAAATAACAAAGGAGTGGCTTCGGAACAACTCTGTGACCATTCTTGACTGGCCCAGCCAGAGCCCTGACCTAAACATAATTGAGCATCTCTGGAGAGACCTGAAAATGGCTGTCCACCAACGTTCACCATCCAACCTGATGACACTGGAAAGGATCTGCAAGGAAGAATGGCAGAGGATCCCCAAATCCAGGTGTGAAAAACCTGTTGCATCATTCTCAAGAAGACTCATGGCTGTACTAGCTCAAAAGGGTGCTTCTACTCAATACTGAGCAAAGGGTCTGAATACTTATGACCATGTGATATTTCAGTTTTTCTTTTTTAATAAATTTGCAAAAATTTATACATGTCTGTTTTTTTCTGTCAAGATGGGGTGCTGAGTACATTCATGAGAAATAAAATGAACTTTTCTGATTTTAGCAAATGGCTGCAATGAAACAAAGAGTGATAAATTTAAAGGGGTCTGAATACTTTCCATACTCACTGTATATTAAATAAATAAATTAAATAAGAGTTATAATCTTCCATGTAACATATGTGTTTATATTATTGCTTATATCAGAGACTTTTACATTTGTATTTTGTTACAAAAATGGTTTAGATAATTGTGCCTGTTCTCTCTAAGTTTCTAAAGCTGTCTATTTTCTGTCCCAGAGCCCCAATTAAAAGACCTCTCCTGCTCCTGGTGTTCCCTTTCCTACACATCTGAAATTTACCTCCAGAAACACATCAGACAATGGCATGATGATGAATATCAGAGACTCATAATATCAGGAGAATTAAAAAATGGGAATCTGCCCAGTCATAAACAAACCGTCTCTGAATGCCTGAACAGAAGCGTGTCTCACAGACAGAAAGAAGCGTATCCCTGTTCAGTGTGCGGTAAGAGTTTTTCTCAACAGAGCAACCTCCAACGACATCAGCGCATTCACACAGGAGAAAAACCTCATAACTGCTCAGAGTGCGGGAAAACCTTCGCTCATAAATGTAATCTTCAACGACACCAGCGCATTCACGGCCAAGGGAAGAACTACAGCTGCTTGGTGTGCGGGAAGAGTTTTGCCCAACAGAGTTACCTGCAGCAACACCAGGTCATACATACAGGACAGAAACCGTATCAGTGCTCAGAGTGCGGGAAGAGTTTTATTCGACAGAGTGATCTCCAGCAGCACCTAGTGATCCACACAGGAGAAAAGCCACACTGCTGCTCAGAGTGTGGGAAGAGTTTTATCAGACAGAGTCATCTCCTCCGACACCAGAGGACTCACACGGGAGAGAAGCCGTATCGCTGCTCGGAGTGCGGGAAGAGATTTGCCCAGCAGAGTTATCTCCAACAACACCAGCGTGTTCACACGGGAGAGAAGCCATACCGCTGCTCACAGTGTGGGAAGAGCTTTATTCGACACGGTAACCTCCAAGATCATCAGCTCGTTCACATAGACGTGAAACCGTATTGCTGCTCAGAGTGTGGCAAGAGTTTTATCCGACAGAGCGAACTCCAAGCACACCAGTGCATCCACACGGGAGAGAAGCCGTATCCATGCTCAGACTGCGGAAAGCGTTTTAGAGGCAAGAGGCATCTCAAAGCACATCAAGTCATTCACACAGCGGAGAAGCCTTATTATTGTACAGGGTGCAGGAAGAGTTTTATCAGACAAAGCGATCTCCAAAACCACCCATGTCTTCACACGGAGGAGAAGCCGTACCACTGCTTTACACTGTGGGAAGAGTTTTATTCCACCGAATGCTCCTGATACGTTCACACAGGACAGGTGAAATTTCACTGCTCAGTGTGAGAGAAAAACTCAGATTGTCAGTCATCGTTTCTAATATTCCTTTAGTTTTCTTATTCTTGATAATATTGATGTTACTCTGATGCATTTAAGATAACTTTACTGACAAGGAGCCCTGACTTCTAAGTGATAGATGTCACATTATCATGTTGGCATGATTTGTTTAGAATATTTAGATATAATAGTACTGTATATTTCTGTGTGTTTGTATAAAGTTTTATAGTAAATCATGTATTTATATTGTATAAAGACCAGTGAGTGTAGGAATTGGATGTCATGACATATGACCACTTTTATTATAAATAATAATATAAAGCAATGACTGGATTTTGATCTCGGGTTCTCCCCGCCTTAATCATAAGTTATTATAGCAGGTTGCTTAATCATCATATTTATACAATATCGCAGAAAGTTCCTAAAGATTTTCACATTCCAGATAATAAAAAGAAGTTACAGCCCTATTATTTAATACCACCACCACCAGCCACCATGGCCAACAGTTATAATATAAGTGTCTGTGTGCTGTATCTTCACCCAAACCCTGCTCCAGCACGACAATGTCCCTGTGTACAAAGCAGCTCCACAAAGACCTGGAGGTTGGAGTGAAGAACTCAAGTGTCCTGCACTGAAGTTGACTCTGACTCAAAAACCCGAGTCTCCTCAACATCCCAACATCAGGGTCTGATCTCACTGATGCTCTTGTAGACGAATGAAAGCAAATCCACACAAAGACACAATCCAACATCTATTGGAAAGACTTCAAGAGGAGAAGAAGCGTGGAGCTGATTATAACATGATGTATTTGGAATAAAGCCTTTCACTTTCTCCAAGTTATAACACATCATACAGTCATTTCCTCACCAGCCCCTGTCTTTCCTCTTCTTTTGAAGCTAAAAATAATAAAAATATTCATTGATAAACTGAAAATCATAAACTTTTAAAAGATCTATAGTGAAAACTACCGTGGTGGAAAATTTAAAGCTTTATCTTCAATAGATTCTGTCCATAAACAATAAACAGTGTTTACAATGTCAATGATTATAGGGATTTGTTTGTTAATAATAAATGCTTTCTTTATCAATTCAGTATTAGTCCTAGGTTTTAGATTGTAGATGTAGATTGTCTTTGTGAATGAAGTGTTATTATAGGGAGAAAAGGAGAGGACCGTGTACTGAGCCCTGTGGGACATCAGTAGAGAGTCTGCATGGAACAGATATCACTCTCCTCCATGTTACCTGATATGAGCAAATTTCCAGGTAGGAAGCAAACCATTCCAGTGCTGTTCCACCAATCCCAAGACTCCTGAGGGTGGACTAGAGAGTCTTGTGTTTGACCGTATCAAATGCTGCTGAAAGGTCCAGGATGAAGCTTGGCTGATCAAGCAGCAGGTAGTTTCCCGGAGACATCCAAAATGGCTGTTTCTGTGGAATGAGCTGCTTTAAAATCAGACTTTTGGGATCCTGGATGTTCTTCTGTGAGTGATAAACAGAGATAATTGATTATAGACAATGAGTTTAACAATTCTTTAGATAAAATTGAAAAGTGATACCAGTCTGTAGTTACTGCTGTCTGATGGATCCAGAGCAGGAAAATAACCGCAGAAGGTCAGGAGAGACCTCTTCAGCACCAAGTACCAGTCAGCTGCACATACACAAACACTATGTGAAGTGAAGTTTACCTCATTAAACCTTACTGTGTGTCTCAGTATTATAATTAATGCATATAGAAATGAAGTTTACCTCATTAAATCTGGCTGTGTATCTCAGTATTATAATTACTGCATATAGAAGTGAAGTTTACCTCATTAACCCCGGCTGTGTGTCACATTATTATAATTACAGCATACAGAAGTGATGTTTACCTCATTAACCCTGGCTGTGTGTCTCAGTATTATATTTACAGCAGTATAGAAGTGAAGTTTACCTCATTAACCCCGGCTGTGTGTCTCAGTATTATAATTACTGCATATAGAAGTGAAGTTTACCTCATTAACCCTGGCAGTGTGTCTCAGTATTATAATTACAGCATATAGAAGTGATGTTTACCTCATTAACCCCGGCTGTGTGTCTTAGTATTATATCTACAGCAGTATAGAAGTGACGTTTACCTCATTAACCCCGGCTGTGTGTCTCAGTATTATAATTACTGCATATAGAAGTGAAGTTTACCTCATTAACCCCCGCTGTGTGTCTCAGTATTATAATTACTGCATATAGAAGTGAAGTTTACCTCATTAACCCTGGTTGTGTCTCTCAGTATTATAATTACTGAATATAGAAAAGTTTACCTCATTAACCCCGGCTGTGTGTCTCAGTATTATAATTACAGCAGTATAGAAGTGAAGTTTACCTCATTAAGTTCTGGTGTTCTGAGTTCCTAGCCTGATCATCTCTTCTTACGGAGCTAATACTGATGTTCTACCCCTGGTTGGAGTCTCGTCTCCCAGTGGTCACCCTGCCAGGGATTGATCTTCATGGTCAGTCAGTGTCTCATGGGATTGTTGTGTATGAAGCCACCCGGAGACTGTCATGCCTTCTTTTGAACCAATGTTGTGTCAGTCAGCTGTATGGTCTGGTCTTTATCAGCAATCAGGTCTGTGCTGATCTCAGAGTTTACGATGACCCATTAGTTCCTCAGTAGCTCTCGGCTGCACTATTATAAACTGTTGTAGAAAGTACATTATTTACATTTACACTATTTACTGTAGTGTGTCACCCAAATGAGGATGAGGTTCCCTTCTGAGTCTGGTTCCTCTCAAGGTTTCTTCCTCTTATCATCTCAGGGAGTTTTTCCTTCCGTTGCCTCCAGCTTGCTCATTAGGGATAGGGATAGATATATAGTATTTTAAATTTTAAATTAATGTTTTTAAATTAATTTTAAAAACATCCTTATTTTTTCTTATTATTATATGTTTGTTTCTTTTTCTCTCTCTTCTGTTTCTCTACTTCTGTAAAGCTGCTTTGAGACAATGGGAAATTGTTAAAAGTGCTATAGAAATAAATTGGATTGAAATTTAATTGAATTGAATTTAATGGCACTGGCCAAGAATATGACCATGACCCTGGAGAAAAGACTTAAAGAAATATATCCAAAATATGCAGCCAAAGCAACCCAAGAATGATTTGTAGATATATAGTTATAAATACATACATTCTGTTCACATTTATAATACAAAATACAATATGCAATGGAATACTTTTCCCTCAGTGTATGCACTGTATATATACACTAATTGTGTTACACACATATACACACACCTTAGCAAATCACTAGTTTAAATAAACTGGCTTTATTATAATACTTCTTGATTTATTTCATGCTACACAAGCTGACAGCTCCACGTTGGGGCATTTATGTACATTAAAAGTACCTGAATAAGTAAATCTCTGTCTGCATTGCGAACACTGTATTGGTTTCTCAGCTATATGAATGCGCTGGTGTTGATGGAGGGAACTCTGCTGGGAAAAACTTTTCCCACACTCCGTGCAGCAGTACGGCTTTTCTCCTGTGTGAAAGGGCCGGTGTATTTGGAGGTTTGATCGTTGAATAAAACTCTTTCCACACTCCGAGCAGTCATAAGGCTTCTCTCCTTTGTGAATGACCTGGTGTGCTTTTAGATACCTTTTGGTTATAAATGTCTTGCCACACTGAGATCAGAGAAACGGCCTCTCTCCCGTGTGAGTGCGCCGGTGTGACTCGAGATCGCAGTGTCGAATAAAACTCTTTCCACACTCTGAGCAGTGGTACGGCTTCTGTCCTGTGTGAATGTGCTGATGTTGTTGCAGCGAAATCTGTCGAACAAAAGTCTTCCCACACTGGGAGCAGCAGTACTGGGCATCTTTTATTTCTGGAACAGAAATTAATTCAGTTTAGACTGAAACGGAACAGAAATAATAGTATGAAATGACATTAAGTGTAAAAGTATTTGTAAATTATTAAAAGTTGGTAGGAATCATTAAATAACCCAAGCTTCTTTTCCTATATCTTTTTTTTTCCACTATATGGTGCTAGTGTCTGTGTTACTTTATCACAGACTGATGTACAGACGTAGCCTTCATCTTCAGACTCCTCCTCTTTTATGTGTTTACTTTGCAATCTGTTGCTCTTTTTGTCCACAGGAGTAATTTGTTCTACTGTTATCTCCTCATCTGAAATTTAAATCTTTACATTTAGATCATTTAGAGCAAATCTTTCATGTATAAAACGAAGCAATAATGTGGACAGGAGTAAATTCTGGGAGCCACAAGGAATATGTTTAAGCTCCAATACATCCTGTTGTCTTACAGAGATTGTCTTCATCTTTAGGTTCTTCTTTTTTTTATACATTTCTGTTGGTCCACAGGGTTAATGTGTCCTACAGAGCTGGACATCCAACCTGAAATTCCAAAATATTTACATTTTCAATTAGAGTAAAAGACAAAAGTACAAACATTAAATTGTGATGTGTTTTGGTGGCTGGATCAGTTCCAAACTGGCCCAAGTTTGTATAAAAATGATTATTCATCATCAGACTGGACTGTAATATAATGTGCTATCATACAGAGATTGCCTTCATCTTCAGGTCCCTCTTTCTTTACATGTTTCTATATATTACCTGGGGTTATTTCTAGTGGTCGTTAAATAACAGAAGATAAAATACAGCGTAATCTTTCCAGACTTGTGCACACAAGGTTTGTATAAACTGACAGGATTTAAATCCCAGATATTCTCCTTGTCTAAAACTAATCCAGTCAGAATAGGGCTTATGATACTATAGTGGGAACATTGAACAGACCATTTAAATTATTAGGCTAACCAGTGAGAGCAGGAGCAGGAGGGTGTAGAGATCTTGGGAAAGAGCTCACATCATCTTCTGCAGATTCCATTAAAGGGTTGAGATTCTGGGGGAAAAAAACAAGTGCATCACAAAAAACCCTGAATAAGTAGATCATGCAGTGCTCCAAATCCTGTTGATGAGCTGCACACAAACCTAGGACCATAAAAACCCCATGAGTGCTTGTGGACTTTGCTGCTAGATCTCCAGTTTGTTCATTAATTCATTCCCAGAGACCAGAAGCACAGACACTGGACCACAGGCACTGGACCACAGGCACTGGACCACAGGCACTGGACCACAGGCACTGGCCCTAACTCTGAATACTACATCATCATCCTGGGAGAGCAGATCTTCTCTGGGAGGAAAACACCAAGCTGCTGCAACCAAATGTGACAGCAACAGCAGAAACCACAGACTTTCGCAGGTCCTGATGATTAAATTCAACAACGGTGATAATAAATATTAACATTCTATACAGCTGTTATACAGACATCTGACACGTCTTTCAAACGCTTTCAAAGTTAGTATTATTCTAGTTCTGTATATTAGTAGTTAGATAAGCAGATGTTTACCTGATGCTAACTGGTGTAGTTGCTGATGTAGATAAAGATCAGACATTTTACTTAATAAACAGAATAAATGTCAAAGCTAAATTTAGTTCATATTTTATTATTATTATTATTTATATTTATATTCCGTACATTATTTACTTTGTATTGATGTGTGATTTATTCCTCATTCCTTACATTACTAATTCAGTTTAAAATATTGGTTTTAAATCATTTTAGTTTGTGTTTCTGATCCAAATAAATAAACAAATAAGTAAATAAATATCCAAATAAATATCTAAATAAATAAATAAATAAAAATATACCACATTAAAAAACAAATAATTCTAACGTAAATCAGCAACCAATAATTTATGGTGTAAAATAAATTTTTTAAATGATTTAATTTTATTTTAGATTTTAAATGAGATAAAATAAAAAGCTTATTACAGATTACTTTTATATGTAACGTTGTTGACACAGACACAGGAACACGCTTTTACTATTAAAATGTTTACATGAAAGTTGCAGTAAAATCCAGAGCGATATTTTATATTAAAGATCATAATTATGTTGGATTTGTAGAAGCCAACATTCTGTTTTCCTTTATAAGCTTATTATTATTATTATTATTATTATTAATGGTGCTTGCAAAGCATCATTATTGTTATTCTGCATACTTATTATTATTATTAATGGTGCTTGCAAAGCATCATTATTGTTATTCTGCATACTTATTATTATTATTATTATTATTATTATTATTATTATTATTATTATTATTATTATTATTATTATTATTATTATTAATGGTGCTTGAAAAGCATCATTATTGTTATTCTGCCTACTTATTAATGGTGCTTGAAAAGCATCATTATTGTTATTCTGCATACTTAATAATAATAATAATAATAATAATAATAATAATAATAATAATAATAATAATAATAATAATAAGTATGCAGAATAACAATAATGATGCTTTTCAAGTATCTTCTTCTTCTTCTTTCGGCTTTTCCCTTCAGGGGTCGCCACAGCGAATCATCTCTCTCCACCTAACCCTATCTTCTGCATCCTCAACACTTGCACCCACTAGCTTCAAATCCTCATTAATTACATCCATATACCTCCTCTTTGGCCTTCCTCTTTGCCTCCTGCCTGGCAGCTCCATGTCCAACATTCTCCTACCAATATACTCACTCTCCCTCCTCTGAACATGTCCAAACCATCTTAATCTCGCCTCCCTAACTTTGTCCCCCAAACGTCCAACATGGGCTGTCCCTCTGATGTACTCGTTCCTAATCCTGTCCAATCTTGTCACACCCAAAGAGAACCTCAACATCTTCAGTTCGGCTACCTCAAGCTCTGACTCCTGTCTCTTCTTCAGTGTCACTGTCTCTAAACCATACAGCACGGCCGGTCTCACCACTGTCCTGTACACCTTCCCCTTGATTCTTGCTGATATTTTCCTATCACACAGAACTCCTGACACCTTTCTCCACCCACTCCAACCTGCCTGCACTTGCTTCTTTACTTCTTTCCCACTCTCTCCATTACTCTGGACTGTTGAGCCCAAGTACTTAAACTCCTGTACCTTCTTCACCTCTTCACCCTGTAACCTTACTATTCCACTTCCCTCCCTTTCATTCACACACATGTACTCAGTCTTACTACGACTGACTTTCATTCCTCTTCTCTCCAGCGCAAACCTCCACCTCTCCAGGTTTTCCTCCACCTGCTCCCTGCTCTCACTACAGATCACAATGTCATCTGCAAACATTATCGTCCAAGGAGACTCCTGTCTGACCTCCTCTGACAACTGGTCCATCACTATAGCAAACAGGAAGGGGCTCAGAGCCGATCCCTGATGCAGTCCCACCTCCACTGTAAACTCCTCTGTCTGACCTACAGCACACCTCACCACTGTCCTGCTCCTCTCATACATGTCCTGCACCACTCTGACATACTTCTCTGCTACTCCTGACTTCCTCATACAGTACCACAGCTCTTCTCTTGGCACCCTGTCATACGCTTTCTCTAAGTCTACAAACACACAGTGCAACTCCCTCTGACCATCCCTATACTTCTCCATCAACATTCTCAGAGCAAAAATTGCATCTGTTGTGCTCTTTCTCGGCATGAAGCCATACTGCTGCTCACAAATTTCCACCACCTCCCTTAACCTAGCTTCCACTACTCTTTCCCACAACTTCATTGTATGGCTCATCAACTTTATCCCCCTATAGTTGCTGCAACTCTGCACGTCACCCTTATTCTTAAAGATCGGCACTAACACACTCCTTCTCCATTCCTCAGGCATCCTCTCACTTTCTAATACCCTGTTGAACAAACTAGTTAAAAATTCCACTGCTGCCTCTCCTAGACACTTCCAGACCTCTACCGGGATGTCGTCAGGACCAACTGCCTTTCCACTTTTCATCCTCTTCAAGGCCTTCCTGACTTCATCCTTTCTAATCTTATCTACTTCCTGTTCCACAGAGTTCACCCCTTCTACTCTTTTTTCCCTCTGATTTTCCTCATTCATCAGCTCCTCAAAGTATTCCTTCCATCTCCTCTGTACACTCTCCTCACTTGTGAGCACCCTTCCATCTCTATCCTTAATAATTCTAACTTGCTGCACATCCTTCCCATCTCGATCCCTCTGTCTAGCTAACCTGTACAAGTCCTTCTCTCCTTCTCTAGTGTCTAACCTAGTGTACAACTCATCATATGCCTTCTGCTTGGCCTTAGACACCTCCCTCTTCACTCTGCGCTGTAACTCCTTGTATTCCTGTCTATTCTCTTCAGTCCTGTCCATATCCCACTTCTTCTTGGCTAATCTCTTCCTCTGTATACTATCCTGAACTTCCTCATTCCACCACCAAGTCTCCTTATCTTCTTTCCTCCTTCCAGATGACACACCCAGTACCTTTCTCCCTGTCTCCCTGATCACTTCTGCTGTAGTTTCCCAGTCATCCGGCAGCACTACCTGACCACCCAGAGCCTGCCTCAACTTCTGTCTAAATTCCTCACAACATTCCTCCTTTTTCAGCTTCCACCACTTAGTTTTCTTCTCTATCTTTGACCTCTTCCTCTTACAGACCATCAGAGTCATCCTACACACCACCATCCTATGCTGTCTGGCTACACTCTCTCCCACTACCACTTTACAGTCACTAATCTCTTTCAGATTGCCTCTTCTACAAAGGATGTAGTCTACCTGTGTTCTCCTACCTCCACTCTTGTAAGTCACTCTATGTTCCTCCCTCTTCTGAAAATACGTGTTAACCACAGCCATGTCCATCCTCTTAGCAAAGCCTACTACCATCTGTCCTTCAAGGTTCCTTTCCTTAACTCCAAACTTGCCCATCACCTCCTCATCACCTGTGTTCCCCTCACCAACATGTCCATTAAAATCCGCTCCTATCACCACTCTCTCACCCATGGGAATACTCTCAATCACCTCATCAAATTCACACCAGAATCTCTCTTTCTCCTCTAACTCACAACCTACCTGTGGGGCATAACCACTAACAACATTCAACATCACCCCTTCAATCTCTAACTTCAGACTCATCACCCTGTCTGACACTCTCTTCACCTCCAGAACATTCCTCACAAACTCCTCCTTCAGGACCACACCTACCCCATTTCTCTTACTATCCACACCATAATAAAACAGCTTGAATCCTGCTCCTATACTACGAGCCTTGCTACCCTTCCACTTGGTCTCCTGTACACACAGTATATCCACCTTCCTTCTCTCCATCATATCAGCCAGCTCTCTACCTTTCCCTGTCATAGTACCAACATTCAGAGTCCCTATTCTCAGTCCTACACTCTTACCTTTCCTCTTCTCTCTCTGTCTGTGCACTCTCCTCCCTCCTCTACTCCTTCGACCAACAGTAGCCCAATTTCCACCGGCGCCCTGTAGGTCAACGGCGCCGATGGCGGTCGTTGTTAACCCGGGCCTCGACCGATCCGGTATGAAATTCTTACTGACAACTCGCATGGTTAGATTTGGCAATGTTTTATGCCGGATGCCCTTCCTGACGCAACCCTCTCTATTTATCCGGGCTTGGGACCGGCACAGAAGTCACTGGACTGTGACCCCCATGGCTAGATTATAATAATAAGTATGCAGAATAACAATAATGGTGCTTTGCAAGCACCATTAATAATAATAATAATAATAATAATAATGGTGCTTGCAAAGCACCATTATTGTTATTCTGCATACTTATTATTATTATTATTATTATTATAACTATTATTATTATTATTATTCTTCCGGACACTTTTTTGGCGCGTAACTTGTCCCGCAGCTTTTGTCCTAGACCCATGAATGAGGTGTCAAATCGACCGGCTCGTTGAGGACAGGTGTGCTATGACTTTTATAAGCGATCGGAATTCCGGAATTCCCGGTACGGAAGCTCAAAGGGGTTTTTTTTTCCCATAGACTTGAATGGGGAATTCTTAAAATTCTTTTCTTCTCTCTGTAGATGTAAAGCACACTCTCAATACATGTAACTATCAACTCCACACTATCAATCCAATGATTCCACAAGTATTGGCCCCCAGTCAATACACTTTTGTCCAATAGTATTGGCACCCCACCAGGTATTCACGTGACGTCACGTGTAGCCCCGCCCCCAAAATACAGTTCTATGCAGTATAATAATAAGTAGAATTCCATAATGACTGCAGTTTTTACATGAAATGTCAAAACACCTAGTAGTCACTTTTGTCCAAAAGTATTGCCACCCCACCGGGTATTCACGTGACGTCACGTGTAGCCCTGCCTCCCAAATAAGCGAAATCCAAAATTTTGCACAACATGGACATGTCATATATCAAAACACTCAGCCCGATGAGGGGAACTGCCTCACGCGTGTTTTGGTCACGTCACGTGACGTCACGTGTAGCCCCGCCCCCAAAATTAGCGAAATCAAAAAGTTAGCACAACATGGACATGTCATATATCAAAACACTCAGCACGATGAGGGGAACTGCCTCACGCGTGTTTTGGTCACGTCACGTGACGTCACGTGTAGCCCCGCCCCCAAAATAAGCGAAATCAAAAAGTTAGCACAACATGGACATGTCATATATCAAAAAACTGCCACGTGCAAGCACCATTCACATTTTCTTCAGGAAATGTACCGTTCTAGTTATTATGTTGGCTTTGTAGAAGCCAACATTCTGAAATCTGTTATAAGCTTATTATTATTATTATATTTTCTTCTTAGACAAAAATTTATCAAGAGTAACTCCTCCTAGGGCTTTTGAGCCACATGCACATGCACCAAATTCGGATATGTCGTAGACCCTGGTCTGAAGTTTGTTGCTATTACTTTTCTAAGCGATCGGAATTCCGGCATTCCCGGTACGGAAGCTCAAAGTGGCCTTTTTTCGTATCCACTTCCATTATAAACTTTGGAGGTTTATAACTCGACAAGTTTTCGAGCGATTTACACCAAACTTGGACAGGTTCTTTAGGACGTTACTCCGGACAAAGTTCCGGACTCGGCGTTCCGACGGAACTTTCGGTTTTCCCGTAGTCGACGATGGAACGTCCCATAGACTTGAATGGGGAATTCCTAAAATTCCTCTAAGCTTTCACACACGCAGCGTGCACAGAGCTCAGGCACGGCTTCTCTCCTGTGTTCTATGCAGTATAATAATAAGTAGAATCCCATAATGACTGCAGTATTGACATGAAATGTCCAAACCCTCAGTAGCCACTTTTTGCCAAAAGTATTGGCACCCCACCCGGTATTCTGGTGACATCACGTGACGTCACGTGATGTCACTTGTAGCCCCGCCCCCAAAATAAGCGAAATCAAAAATTTGCACAACATGGACATGTGACATATCAAAACACTCAGCACAATGAGGGGAACTGCCCCACGTGTATTTTGGTAACGTCACGTGACGTCACGTGTAGCCCCGCCCCAAAATAAGCAAAATCAAAAATTAGCACAACATGGACATGTCATATATCAAAACACTCAGCCCAATGAGGGAAGTGCCTCACGTGTGTTATGGTCACGTCACATCACGTGTCGTCACGTGAAAATAAAAAATTAGCACAACATGGACATGTGACATATCAAAACACTCAGCACAATGAGGGGAACTGCCCCACGTGCATTTTGGTCACGGCACGTGACGTCACATGATGTCACGTGACGTCACGTTTAAATCCAAAATTTGCACAATATGGACATGTGACATCAAAACACTCAGCACAATGAGGGGAACTGCCTCATGGGTATTCGGATCACGTCACATGCTCATGTCCGCTCCAAAAGTATTGGCACCCTAGCGGTCCAGTAGCTTTCACAATCTTTCTGTCCACTTGCCTCCAAAAGTAACACTAACCCTTATGTCCACTCGCCTCCAAAAAGCACTGGCCTTTGCAAATACTTGAACCGTCAAAGCCAACATCAAAGTTTGTCTCGACGAACTTTACAAATCTAGTTACCTCTGAAATGTTTACACAGATAAATATAATGAAACCGCAGCTCGTCTTCTGCTGTGGTGAGTTTATGGCTGCGTTAATGCTCACAGCTCTGCCTGCTGGACAATGCTGTTAATCACAGACACGTTACCAAGGAAACCAACAGGCGCTGATGGTGTTCATGAAACTCTGAATTTGTTATTTAAGGTTTTTTATTTGTGATACAAACAGAAAGCTAAATGAATTATGTGCTTTTACAGCTGCTTATCAGCTGTTTGGTTGTATGTTTATATTTATTTAGGCTTGTACAGGATTTAAAAACATGTGTTCCTAAAAGTTTAAGCCCCCAGACACCACATCCCACAGAGCCGAACATGAGCCTGAGCTTTGTAGCGGTACCGAAGTTGAAAGTTTGTCTGCTGTCTGTGCTGCAGAATTAAAAGCTCTCCTGGACCTGGTGGCAGATCAGAAGCAGATGATTCCAGGTTTTAATGCTTTAAACAGGACGTCGTGTTTCTACAATAAAAAACAGGATCGACTTAATGATACGTCTTCAGGAAACATCAGGAACTAAGCTAGTGTTCCAAACAGAGATTTATCAGGTTATTAAATCTTTGTTGTTTTATATGTTGTTCATATTATTTACATTTTACACTTCCAGCATTTAGCAGATGCCTTTATCCAGACTGACTTACATTTTTATCAAATTTTTTTTATATAACTGAGCAATTGAGGGTTAAGGGCCTTGCTCCCGGGCCCAGCAGTGGCAGTTTGGTGGACCTGGGAATCAAACTCACAACCTTCCGGTTGGTCTTCCCGCACCTTAACCACTAGGCAACCACATTCTCTATTATGCTATTATAACGCTATTGTCTGGATACTTTCCAGGTGTTTCTGGAGTTGATTCTCCTGAATAAAATTCTTTCCACACAATGAGCAGTGATGTGGTTTGTCTGCTGTGTGAAGGCGTTGATGCCTCTGGAAATTACTCAGTGTTGTGAAACTTTTCCGGCACTCGGAGCACTGATACGGCTTCTCGCCCGTGTGACTGCGCAGGTGTATCTGGAAGTCGCTGTTGTATATAAAACTCTTCCCGCACTTGGAGCAGTGATGCGGTTTGTTCCCGGTGTGACTGAGCTGGTGTGTTTGGAGACCATAATTGTTTATAAAACTCTTGCCGCTCTCCGAGCAGTGGTACGGTTTCTCGCCGTTGTGAGTGTGCTGGTGGCGCTGGACGTTACTCTGCTGTGTGAAACATATCCCACAGTGTGCGCAGTGATATGGTTTCTCTCCATTGTGAATGCGCTGGTGTCATTGGAGGTTACCCTGCTGGGCAAAACTCTTTCCACACTGCGAGCACTGATACGGCTTCCCTCCGTCGTGGATGCATTGGTGACGTTGGAGATTACCGTGTTGAGTAAAACTCTTCCCACAGTGAGAGCAGTGATGTGGCTTCTCCCCTGAGTGAGTGCGCTGGTAAGTGTAAGTGAAAGTCTTTCCACACTGTGAGCAGCGATATGGTTTCTCACCCGTGTGAACGCGTCAATGCCGTCGGAGTTCTCTCTGTTGGCCAAAGTTCTTCCCACACGCTGAGCAGTGATGTAGCTTCTCCGCTTTGGGAGTGCGACTCTGGTCAGAGATGGTTTGTTGACTGTCTGAGCTTCTTGTAGACATCAGTTTCTTATGTTTCATCTCCCCTTATGTCAGGAGTCCCTGATGTTCCTCACAGTGGTGTCGTCTGATGTGTTTGTGGAGGTCAGTTGGAGATGTACAGACAAGTGGACACCAGGAGCAGGTGAAGGCTTGGAACTGGACTTTGTTAGTTTCTAAAGCAGAAAATAAACACCATTAGAATGCAACGTGAAATGAAACAGATTTATTTTAGTTATTTAAAAACTGGCTCCATTAACTATGGGGATGAAAAGTTGAAAAATTATGATGGACACCACATGTACACCTGAGATGATGTTAAAGTGATTTAAAATAAGGTAACAAGAAATTGGACCCATCACTAGACCAGAATTCTGGATCCCAGTGTGATCTTTAACAGAACGCTTGGTTTGACAAATGAACTGCCAGAAGTCCAGATAAGGGCACAAACTGGGCACAACAGAGATGCTGCTCTCTATGTTGGATGACATGAAACACTGTATGATAAAATGTCTGGTTTAATAAATGATGTTAAATGACCTTGGGCTAGAAAACTCCAGCTGAGCTTCTCACCAAGGATATGAATAAAGTTCTAAAGTTATCTGATATGTTTTTATCACTAGTGAGTGTTTATAGTGGTCGATAGTGTTACTTCACCACAGACTGTTGTTGTACAGAGGAACTCTTCATCTTTAAGCTCTTCCTCTTTAATCTCCTTCTTAAAAACCTCCCTGTTTTGGTTGTGCACATGGATAATGTGTCCCACAGAGCCTGATGTTCCTCCACCTAAAATTTCATCATTTATTTTTAAATTCTAGGAAATGAACAAAAGGTAAAGAAGCACAAACCTGAGGAGGTGTTTTCGACCTGACCTACTGGTGCACAGGTAGATAAGAAGGTGAAATAAATATATAACCATACCAGAATGACTCGGACCACTCGGACTCTGTAAAAACCTCACTGTCTTACAGAGATAGTCTTCATTTTCAGTTTCTTCTTTTATTACATGCTTCTCTTGGTCTGTATGAGGGACGTGTCCTACAGAGCCTGATGTTTCTCCACCTGAAATTCCATCAGTTTCATTGAAATATTGTCATCTTCAGTTAAATTAATGTGTCACTAGAGTAAAAGAAGTAGTTAAATAACAGACAGAAACATGTGTGAGAAAGTTCACACACACTCATACACACACACATACACACTCTCACTAAACCCCGTTACTCAGCACCAGACTGTACAGTTAGAAAGTTGTGTTGACTTACAGAGATCATCATCATCTTCCTCCTTTTTTACATATTCATGACGGTCCACAGGTACCTTGTGTCCCAGAGAACTTGACGTCTCTGCACTTGAAGCTGAACATGTTTCTGTCTGCAAATCTCAAATTTCACTAATTATTAGTTTGAACATATTTATATCATTATTAGAAGCACTAATGATCCGGCTGTATCCTGATTTAGATGTGATTCACAATTATTTACAAATGAGACACATCTCACTGTTTGGTCTCTAAATCTTTACACTGATTTATAACAGAAGCTGTTTTGCTTGATTTAAGCCTTTAGTGTTCTGATATTTAGTTACTGACAGCATTATAACGTCAGTACGTTATAACGTGTAACCTGTGAACCAACAGTACGAGTGTTGCATCCCCTCTCAGCTCCATTAGAGTCCATTAGAGTCTAAATGGTTGTAAGTACAGAAGAAAATGTATTAAAATGCAGAACTTCAGTGTTTTGTGTTTAATGAGTCCAGCAAATAAATTTCATTTACAAAGCAGCATTATTTTAGTTTAATAACTTTATTTTAACTAAAATAATGCTGCTTTGTAAATGAAACTTATTTAAATTAAGTTTAATGAGACAGACGTTATTTTTCAGTAACATTTATTGTTTCCGTCATTTTTGAACAAGCTTATACACAATAAGCTTAAACATTACGCTACATCGTGTTTTGTAGCTGAAAACCTTTAACAATTTGTGCAAACAAACAAAAAAGTACAGAGCAAAAGCAAAAAAAAAGTGAACAAAAAAAAAACGTAAATAAAGCCGCCTGCAGCAATTAGGCTATTGTACAGAACATTAATAAACAAATAGCCTAGGCTACATTTAACTTTGAACCTTTTAAACTGTCAGCAAATCTTTTTTGCTTTCTTTCTATTGTTTTACATGTTCTTGTTAAGGAACACAAGCATGTCAACATGACTGGGGGAAAGTCGGCTCCTTAGTCTGTTAACAATAAGGCCGGCTGCGGAGAAAACACGCTCTGACGGCACAGAAGTTGCCGGGACACAGAAGTAACGGTGTGCTAAGCGACTAAGTTTTGTGAAGCGCTTCGTGTTTTCGTTCCACCACTGAATGGGATCCTCATCTGGTGGAATACATGGCTCCAGCAAGAACTGTTCCCAGTCGTCTCGGCTGGATTCTCTGTAATCATCGCCGAAGTACTGGCTCAGCCTTTTCCGACGAGCGGGCATTGCCGCCTCCTCTTCATCGTTGGTGGTGGCGGCTACATCCGCGCCACTCGCATCAAGGAAAATGCTCTGATAATGTTCAAAAAGGTTTTTTCTTACTTCTTCTCTCATGTTTTCGTCGAGGAACCTGAGATGTTTGTGCCGAGGTTCTAGGGCAGACGCGAGAAGATGAGTTTTCCCTGCATTCTCCAAGTTAGCGGTGTTTATTCGTTGCTTGAGAGATGCAGCAACAATGTTCTTGAATTCAGTCACTTTCTGTGATTCTCCATGGCATATTTGAAGATGTCTGTAGACAAAAATTAATTAATGAATGAATAAGAACTGCGGGCTTCTTCAGTATATAATTTATTTTGTAAGTGATCTTTTAAATAAATCCTGACTGGAGTCACTCATCAAAGTAATGTAGCTACATGTTATTCGTTTGAATTTATTTGCTTATATTAAAAAAATAGAGAGAGAAAAAAAGATAAAATAATTTAGAAAAAAAAAAACAGTAATCAACATCAAAGGAATCTGAACAAATTATTAACTTATATTCATTCATTCGTTAGAACTAGACGAACCTGCATAGAAGGCTTTGCACAAGTGGATACACCATGGAGACAGACACGTATTTTTTGCCACCCAGTGCTTCACTTGCCGTTTTGAGAGACTGGAGGACATGTAACATCTCCTCAATTGTCTGCCAGTGATCATCGATTAACTCCAGGGTTTTAGCATCCGCCAGTTTGGTTACAGTCCTGTCAGAGAGCACGGCGATGATGGCCCAGCGCTGTTCATGTAAACGCGCGAGCATATCAGCAGCCAAATTCCAACGTGTTTTGCAGTATTGCACAAGTTTGTGCAAAGGCAGTTCTAACGGTCTTTGTTTTTGTTGAGTGCATTTGAGGCGATCATGCTGTGATGGAAATGTCCTACAAGTCTGCTACATGCACCAATTAGTCTATTCATGCTTGCAGCTTTAAATATATCATTGATGGCCAATTGAAGTGTGTGCGCGAAACAAGGTACAGATTCCCAGTTCATGTCTCTGTTTGCGGCTATCATATTACTTGCGTTATCGTGCACGCACGCGACCACTTTGCCGTCCAGGCCCCATTGCTCTACAGATGTCTTCAAATAGTCTGCCAGGTTGGCACCCGAGTGTCGCACTTCCATTGCTCGGGTTTGCAGGACGTAACTGTTCACCTTAGTATCAGCAATAAAATGGCACGTTATAGTGACATAGGACTCTGTGGTTAATGCTGTCCAACTGTCAGATGTAATGGCCACGAAGTCTACTGTCGCCAAAGTAGATTTGAGTTTGGAAACCGAACTCTCATGTTGAAGCTCTATTCTCGCTGTTATGGTTCTCCATGAAGGAATGTCATAATCTGGTTCAAGAAACTGCAAGACTTCCTTAAAACCTTCCCCCTCGACAAAACTTAAAGGAAGCATATCTCTTGAGATCATTTTTGCTATGAGCTGAGTGGTCTTCTCGGCTCGCTCGGGGGTACATCTCCGCCTACTTGAAGTCACGAACGTGGTGATGGGCAGCTGTGTGTCTTCATTACTAGGTTCGTCAATTATTATATTTCGGTGTTTGCACTTAAGATGATTCCTCATTGTAGAGGTGCTGTTGTGGTAACTCAGTTTCGCTTGACAGATTTTGCACACTACGTGATGATCATTTTGATGAAAGTATTTCCAAACTTCGCTACGCTTAGATGCAGAGGATGCCATTTTGTCATCAAACACAATCAACTGGTTTCCACTGCACGCTCCACAGCGCCACCCAATGCATATAGGCCTAAGGGTTACTGTTAATTTTAGTTTGCGTGCTCAGGTTTTATGGTGGATTTTTTTATTTTTTATTTTTTTTTTACGGCAAGCAAAAATATAGCGAAATTCGAATAGCATTTTTATTTATCGAATAATTACAGCTGACCGAATATTCGACTATCCGTACACACCCCCAGTCATTACATAACCATCTCCAATTTATTTTAATAAATAATGAAACAGTTTGTTCATTTATTTTATTTATATCAATTTATTTGTGTGTAGTGAATATTTATATAGTAAATATAAACAGTATGTAGATCTTTACAGAGTTTAAATAAACTCTTACCTCCGTCTTATAAGCAGGACGAAGTGAAGCCTTAAATACAGAAACAAAGAGCTTTTATTATTAAATCTGTTTTAAAGTGATGATGAAATCCGGCAGAAAATCAGATTTTGACTCCAAGAAATAAAAACTGCCGCTTGTCTTCTTCAGTCTTCTTCAGTGTTTTTGGTGGAGTTCATGATCACAGCGCTTCCTACTGGAGAATCTCATAGGTTCAGTTTGCAGTCAGTACAAAATTTGATAAAGATGTTAATAAGATGTAAAGTACGTTAAAGTGTCAGCTGTTCTGTTCATCTTTACACTGAAAACAGCTTCCTGCCTGTGTATTTATTGTCCTGTTTGTTCTCAGTGTTCAGCAACAGTGTAACGAGGGGACAAGAAGCTGAGGGTCTTCCTTTTATTTATTTTATTTATTTCCTTTTACTTCCTTTCATTTATTTCCTTTTACTTCCTTTCATTTATTTTATTTAATTCCTTTAATAGGGGCACGGTGGCTTAGTGGTTAGCACGTTCACCTCACACCTCCAGGGTTGGGTTTGATTCCCGCCTCCACCTTGTGTGTGTGGAGTTTGCATGTTCTCTCCGTGCCTTGGGGGTTTCCTCCGGGTACTCCGGTTTCCTCCCCCGGTCCAAAGACATGCATGGTAGGTTGATTGGCATCTCTGGAAAATTGTCCCTAGTGTGTGACTGTGTGAGTGAATGAGAGTGTGTGTGTGCCCTGCGATGGGTTGGCACTCCGTCCAGGGTGTATCCTGCCTTGATGCCCGATGACGCCTGAGATAGGAACAGGCTCCCCGTGACCCGAGGTAGTTTGGATAAGCGGTAGAAGATGAATGAATGAATAATTCCTTTAATTTATTTTATTTATTTCCTTTTATTTATTTTATTTATTTTCTTTTATTTATTTCTTTTATTTTATTTCTTTGATTTCCTTTTATTTAATTCCTTTTATTTATTTCCTTTTATTTGTTTCCTTTTATTTACTGATTGAGTTTAAATTTAAAAATAAACAAAATCTATATCACCACACTACATATCTATTACACCAGTTTTGTTCTTTTTTTTTAGCATTTTATTTTATGAAAGAAATGATGAGGTGTTAAAATTGGAACATTACTTATATTGCTCATACATGACATGGTCCATCAATAATAAATTAGAGAGGATCTTCTTCTACTTTGATCCATCCGCAAAACCTCCGTGAAGTTGGCACCCCATAAAAAGAAATAATCACCAAAACTATGGCATTCGTTTGTGCTACGTTTGTGCTGGTTTGTTCCGCAAAAACGAACGTTTGTGCTGGTTTGGTGTTTGAGATATTAAACATTATTTTTTGACCGTGTGACGTCACTTTCCACCCCACAACCGGCACAAATCGAGCACAAACGAACACCACCGGTTTGGAGAGATTTGGACGGCACGGGGTGGAGGGTGACGTCACAGCTCCAAATTGTTTTTGTTATTTCTAATAAGGGGAAATATACTGACGTTCATTTCAACGGCATAAACCGGCACAAATCGAGCACAAACAAATGACACCAGTTTTGTGTGATTTAGACGAACTGGGGTGGAGAGTGACGTCACAGTTCCCGAAAATATTTTGGTTATATCTCAGGAAGGAAAACAGATACAGTGTTTGTTTTAACGGCACAAATGGGCACAAATCGAGCACAAACGAACTAAGCCGGTTTTGAGCGATTTGGGCGATGTGGGGTGGAAAGTGACGTCACACAGTCAAAAAAATAATGTTTAATATCTCAAACACCAAACCAGCACAAACGTTCGTTTTGTCCACAACGGTGGACATGTCAGTGATGTGTTTAACACACAAATAAAGCCTGATCAGAATAGAAATACAGAACCTCAGGATCGTGTCCTTCTCTCTTGCAGACTCCAGGCTTTCTCATGGTCCATGTGATTACAGTTTTTTACAATCGCTATGACAGTTTTTTCAATACATTTAACAAGTTTCCTAAACTCTTAACACGGTTAGCACAACATCCGTCTTTGTAGGCTATACAATTAACACATTTATTGTTGCTTTGATACAAAATGCATACAGTTAACACCAATTTAAAATGCTTTAACTTCTTTTACACACAAGCTCAACCAAGACCAAGACATATAATTTTACAGTCAAATTTACAAATGCTTTCACACTGTATGTCAGAACAGATAACATCATGTTCTAAACATAACTTACTGTATATAGGCTAAAGTCAAAGTGAACTGCTGTTCATATTGTGAATTGAAACACAAATATATTCCCTGTATTTTATTCCATTGCCAATGAGAAACAGCTTATTGCAATTAAACATATATATATAAATCACAGCTGATTCCTATCTAGGAACCACACTCAGGTGTTGAAGTTTTTTCAATCGCAAGATCTTCTAAAATAGGACTTTTTGGGCTGATCTTGTGCGGAAAAGGAACAATATAGAGCAACACAAAGAGGGAAAGAAAGAAAGAAAGAAAGAAAGAAAGAAAGAAAGAAAGAAAGAAAGAAAGAAAATGCCTGCATGGGGGAGAGGAAGACGAGTACCAGGACAAGGGAGAGGAGTGGGGCAAGGACAAGGACAAGGGAGAGGAGTTAGAATGTGTGGTGGCGCTCAAAGAAGGACCAGAGCTAGGGTAACTGATCAAATAAGAGCTACTATCATTGACCATGTCATAAACCACAGGCTATCATACAGAGAGGCTGGTGAACGAGTACGAGAACGTGTTCAGCCGGGACACAGTTGCATCCATTGTCCGTATTTTCAGAGAAACCAACAGGTAGGATATTGCTTCTCCTACAGCAAAGTGTAAATAATTTTACCATTTACTGTATTAGAGTGACTGTATGCCTCTGGTCTCTAATATGTAACTGTATTTTGTCCCTCTAAGGATTCAATGTCTACCTCCCTCAGGGGCAGAGGAAAGCTCTTGAATAAAGAACAGGAACTTGCTATTGTCAACATGGTGATTGCTGACAATGAAATAAAACTGAAGGACAATCAGTCCAGAGTTGTTGAGGACAACCTTGTCTTTGGGAACATTGCAGCAATCAGCATAACATCCATTTCTCAGACTCTAGCTAAACACAGAGTCCGAATGAAACAATTATACAAGGTTCCTTTTGAAAGGAACAGTGAGCGCATCAAAGAACTCCGTCACCAATACGTCCAGGTTAGGTTATGCAATTCTACTATTCCCGTGCAGTCACAGCCTGGCTTGACGCCCATCCAAGGATGATGTCCCATTTCCTTGCCCCTTACTCACCTTTCCTCAACCACATTGAGGAGTTTTTCTCAGCCTGGAGATGGAAGGTTTTTGACCATCGTCCACATGACCAAATGTCCCTCCTGGATGCAATGGATGCTGCATGTCAAGACATCAAAGCTGAACACTGCCAGGGGTGGTTAAGGCATGCCAAAAGATTCTTCCAACGATGCCTTGCCAGAGAAGATATCAGGTGTGATGTGGATGAGAACATGTGGCCAAATGCAGAAGACTGGGCAGATTAGAAGATTACTTTGTTTTTTATTATAATTCCGGTGCTTTTTCTGTTTGTATATCTTGCAGTAATGTCCTTTTGTAAATAAAGTCTTTACTGCAGCAGTTCTGTGTCTTTATTTTTTTGGATGGTCATTCATTTTTTGTATTGAACTTCTGCAGCAAACAAAACAAAATGCATGCATTTACTAAACCCAACAAAACAAAAATGTAGAGAGGGTTCAAAAGAAACTACAGTGCAAAACACAATCTATGATCAATACAATATACTGTCTATTGTATAAGGGCAGACCTGACACAAAATAATGCAGTTTCTGTAATTTCAGCTGATGATAGTGTTTTTTTTGTCATTGATATGTTATGATTGACTAAATGTTCCTGTTGGAAGAGAACGTATTATTGTTTTGAATAATTATTTGATTTTGAAACATGTTTGCAGTGTTTTGTTAGACATAGTGTTTTGTGTTAGTTTATTATTGTATTTTGAAAATTAGTTTTGGGGTTTAGTTTACAATGTGTGATTTTGAGCATGAAATTAACCGTTTTGCCAATTGTGTGTTTTAAGTGTGTTGGTGCGTTAAGAGTTTAGGAAACTTGTTAAATGTATTGAAAAAACTGTCATAGCGATTGTAAAAAACTGTAATGTGTCCCACACAGCTTAATGTTCCTCCATCTGAGTCGGAATAAACTTCCCTTCACAGATCTCCACAAAGCTAATGAGCAAAGTGTTACGATTATTTACCAAGAAATTTACCATTATTTGTAGATACTGAGTTTACAGACTGTGGAGGCTATTATACCACTGGGTTCCTGCCAACCAGATCAGCACAATACCAAAGAGTGTTTTACTTCCCCCTTGAGGAGGTACAGCAGATCTGTAAATATTTGGTTAGGTACAGGTGGACCTGTTTGCCCAGTGAACATGAGTTAGCACATGCTAACTCACAGCCTCAGCTTATAGCGTACTATATATACTCAGGCTAAATCCACCTCAAAGCAACAGATTTGAAATATATGCTTCTATCTGCTCTCAGATTTTACTTTCTACTAGTGATGTGCGGGTCTGGTTTTTTCAACCCGCGGGTCCCGCTTTTATGAAATTATTGGCCCATGTTTTTTATATTTTGTTTTTAATGACCCGCCCCAACCCGCCCCACAGTAAAGTGACAAGTTCTTTACCCGTACAGCGCATCACTACTTTCTACAACATCTTACATTAGCTTTCACTCCTGTCAGGCAAGACCAAGAATATTGAGGCCATCATGGGCACAGGTTCACCCAAACTTGACCAAAAAAAGGGATCTCTAGGGCATGTGCTTAGAAGCTGCCCAATGACCCTTGGCATAGGCTTCTACCTCAAACAGCATGACCAAGCACTCAAAGCAATCACTGAGATAGTAGCACTGGCATAAAACACACAGAATTCAATACTATCAAGGACATTGTGAAGCCTCAGAGCAAAGACTATGAACAGGACTCTGAGAGTTTGCAGTTTTTAGACCACATAACCTTCATTACACTCCATCTCGACAGATACCACCAGATGGATCATGGTAGTACTTACAGTGCCCTCAGAAGAGTTTGAGAGCCATAAGAAGTTGGCTACTGGGCTTTTGCAGGAGGGGACTGTAGAGGACCAAAGTACAAACAAAATTTCTGAACATTTCATGCATCTAGCAAAATACTTCAAGTTCAAGTTCACTTTATTTATATGGCACATTTAAAACAGGCATAGGACTGACCAAAGTGCTGTACAATAAAAGAGTGTTAGTAAAGATACACAGAAAAAAATGATAATAAGACAAGAGATAATGAAAGCAAAATAGAATTAAACAATATAATAATACACACTAAAACACTAAAACAAGCAATAATAGAACAATTAAAAAAACAATAAGAAGAATTAAAATGAAAAGAAAAACTATAGATATGCCAAGGAAAACAGATACATTTTTAAAAGGGACTTAAAAATGGACAGAGAGGGTGTTAATCTTAACTCTATTCGCAAATCATTCCAAAACTGTGGCCCAATCACTGCTCGATCCCCTCTACTCTTAAGTCTTGAGGAGGGAACAGTGAGGAGGTTCTGGTTGCCTGATCTTAGGCTTCTGGAAGGAGAGTAAGGATGTAATAATTCAGATAAATAAATAGGAGCTTGATTTTGCAAGGACTTAAAAAAAAAAGTATTTTAAAAACGAATTCTGTATTCAATAGGCAACCAGTGAGTCCTCAGAAGAGGGGTAACGTGATCGCTTCTATGCTTTTTTAAAACAAATATGGCAGCAGCATTTTGAACTAATTGTAACCGGTGTAGCGTCTGGTACAAGTCATTTAGATTTCATATCCTAGGCACCCTAAACTTCGGCATCTACTCTTCAATCAACCAATGAGCAACCCAGTTTTACGATTTTATTGAGGGCCACATTCCACAGTGTCACACACACCTGGCTCCAGGAGGTCTGGGATCCTACACAAAGACCAGATAAGACCACACTGTTTCTCTGATTGAACTCATAGGGACCTCAACCAAACACGCACACACACACGCGCACACACACACACACACACACTCCCCTGCAAATGCATACACACGCACACGCACACACACAACACAATGGGACATTCCTTTTTACTAATAAAACAAGTAGATAAGATACTCTAATGCCCCTTTTCCACCGAGGCAGTTCGAGTGCTGGTTCGGAGCCAGAGCCTAATTTAGAACCAGTTCTTTCTGTTTCGACAGCCAAAGCACCGGCTCTGAACCAGGAAAAGTGGTTCTTAAGTAGCACAAAAGTGGTTCTTAAGTAGCACCAAAACGCTGCTGGTCTAGACTTAAGAACCACTTTTGTCATGGGCTGTGGGCGGGGCTACTGTTAGCGCATTTGATAATGTACCTTAAGTATACTAATGTTTAATACACTTTTACTTTACCGCAATATGATACATTATCAGCACACATGATAGTAAGTAGCTACATGCTAAGGCTAACTTTATTCTGTGTTAATGATAAAATAACGTTATGTACTTTATCGATTACAACCTCCGTTTATACAGATTACATGGAGCTGCACGTACACGTTTTATTCGCCGCGTTTGGATGTTAATGTAGGTTCACAAAGCCATGAGCATTAACAGTAAAGCAACATCCGCCATTGTTGATGTATTTCTGTTTGCCGCTGCTGCGCTAAAGTTGCTGCGACACGTGAGACGTATACAGTGACATTACACTCGGCGCTGTGATGCTCTCTAGCCAGTGGAAAGGCAAACCGGTTCTTAGAAGGTTCGCCAGTGGAACCAACTTTGAACCAGCACCAGCGCTAGCTCTGAACCAGCACCCGGTTCTTTCCGGTGGAAAAGAGGCATAAGATTCTTATTCTTATAACCCTGTTGTAATGTGCTTCTTCTGTTAAGGCTTGCCTGACTTAAAATTACTTGCTCCACTGAATTAACATGTTATACTTTGATTACCGATCCTGGTATGTTAATGTATACCTGTTCTAAGCCTGTATGTCCTTTTAAGGTCCGATGTCAGGATGTATACAAAATTATGTTTTCCCTTCCCTAATGCAAATGCATTTTTGTTTTTTTGTGTTTCATTGTTGTTTCTTTCTCCTTTATCAGAACACAATATCGCAATAACATCAGTTACACTTTGATTACTGATCTGTGTATATAATGTACCGATGCCTTTATACCGTCATTCCCCTTCATGTTTAGTATCCACAAAAATGACCACAAAATTATCAGTTACTCATTTTTCAATCAATGGTGTATTTTATTTGAGCACGAAAGGCGCTATACCATCTTAATACACCTTGGATAAAAACTTTAAAGTCATCTAAAAATTTGATAGCTAAACCACGCCCACAGACACCTGAAACAAAGAGAGTTTTTCCCTCCGAAATCCGGGTCGTAGTATTGGCCATGTCCCCAAAGATGGGTCTAGTTCGGGACGTTTAAATTGTCACAAACACCACCAATCCGTGGTCAGACTTTCGGAACAGCTTGGAGACGACTCCATCTTCCTCCAAGGAACTCCTAGCAAGCTTCACTTTCAATAACAACAACTGCTCTGATCTTGGAGAACTTGGAAGAACATCTGACCCCACCCTAACTGACTCTTCAGAGATTTCTCTGTTGCATCCGGACTCTTGTGCAGCAAGCCAATGCAAGTAACCGTTCCCTTTACCGATCAATTTAGATGCGTATTTCAAGTAGGAATCTTGCATTGAATCGTAAGGTAAATTTAAGTTTCTGTGACGATTTCCCAGTCAGGGTGTGATTAATTTTGTAGTTTAAGCTTGCCATTCCTTTCCTTCCTTTCTAATTTCTTCCTTTCCAGTCTCTTCCTCCCTTTCCCCACTTTCAATTCGAGCCAAAATCGCTACACCGGTTAATTTGAGTTTTGGCGACACCACAGTATAGAGAGTTACAATAGTCTGGACCAGAGGTGATTAGAGCATGTACTGCCATCTCTAAGGTTCTGTCAATGCTAAAGTGCTAAATTTGCGTAGATGCGTAGCTGATAAAAACTCGATCCAATGACAGCAGAAACTTGTTTATCAAGTTTTAAGGACTTGTCTAAGAGAACACCCAGTTTCTGTACCTGCGGATACCTAAAGACAGATAGACATCCTAAGTCAAGGTTGGTGGCCGAACACAATCAGCTCAGGTTTATCTTCATTTAAAAACAGAAAATTTTGGACTAGCCAAGCTTTAACTTCATCTAAACACAATAAAAGTAAATGTATGTAAATAAATGTAATGGATGAGGGGTCATTTTTCTTAAAAGGTAAATAGATTTGGGTATCGACCGTGTAAAAGTGAAACGACACTCCGTATTTCCTCAGAATGGAGCCCAGTGGTAACATGTACAGGGAAAACAGGGAAGGCCCCAGAATTGATCCTTGAGGAAGTCCACAAGACAGCAGCGCAGTGGAGGAGGAAAAGTCACCCAGTTTAACTACATACTTTTTATTTGATAGGTATGACTGAAACCATTTTAGAACTGTGCTTGATAGCCACAGCCATGACTCTAATCTAGCGATAAGTATAGAGTGGTCAACTGTAACAAATGCTGCAGATAAGTCCAGTAAAACTAGAACCACAGAATCTCCAGAGTCAGAAGCTAGAGAAATATCATGTAGCACTCTCAGAAGAGCAGACTCGGTGCTATGGGCAGTTTTAAAACCAGATTGAAAATTGTCAGACAAACTGTTATGGATGAGAAATGACTGAAGTTGGTTGGACACAATTTTTTTTCTAAAATCTTTGAGGTAAAAGGGTGGAAATTTTTTAAGATAGACAGATTGAGTGATGGCTTCTTGAGGAGAGGCGTAACAGTAGTCACTTCAAAAGTAAAGCCAAATTTATTTATTTATTATTTAAGTTTATAAAGACTTTCTGAAAAACAGTCATGGAAAACTAATACAACTTAAATCCATCAGTTTAAACTAAAAACCATTTTTATTTCCATGTTTTATTTATTCATCCAAAACATTCAGCATCAAAATACATTTATTCTGCTATAAGTTTAAATAAACAGAAAAGCCTTTTGAACTTTTTTGTAAAATCAGTAAAAAGTGTGCATCATTCACCATTTACAGTAAAACGTATCAGTAAAAAGAAATAAATCCCAGATATATAAAGAAGGAGGAAGGAGTTTGAACAATCTGAACTGAATTGACCTCAGGCTTTAGTAGAACATATTAAAAGAACCTCACACAAAAAGACAGTAACAACCTTTTTTCCATCCAACTGGTCAATGTAAACACATTGAACACTATTTTAAGGTAAACATTGATCATTTCTGTGAGAAAGCATCTGTTCACTCACAAGAACAAATGCTTGTGTTGTGAGTTTACAGCAGCGTTAATGTGCACAGTGTCGCCTGCAGAATTGTGTTATTCATGACGCTATTAACTACATCAACATACGGCTCACTGCTTCAGCTTGGCTCACTCAGTTGGTGTTTCTCACATATTCTCTATTAGGTTGCAGTTAACTGACATTTACAATTAAATCCAGGTAAACAGGTAAAAAAAAGCTATAGGAACTAGCTATAGGAACTATAGAAAGCTAGAGAGGATGATTGTACTGTAATGCAGTGTTGTATAAAGTACTAGAAAGCAATACTTGAGTAAAAGTACAAATATCGTACTAGAAAAAGACTTTGGTAGAAGTGAAAGTATCAAAAGTAATTTTCTAAAATTTAATGTACTTAAGTATTTGAAGTAAAAGTAAAAAGTAAAATTTCATTTGATTTTCAGTAGGCATATGAGGCACGTCATCCGGTAGGAAGAATCTTTGTTTCCAATGTGCAGAAACCTTTCTAGCAAATACGGCCACGGGTGTATGTTATCTTCTTCACCCTGTTCACCACTATCGTCGGGGTGGTCAACCCCTGGCCCGGGGTGGTCAACCCCTGGCCAACCCCTGGCCCCCGAGCCGCATGCGGCTCTTTGCCCAGTTTCATGCGGCTGTTACATTCTTTTTTATATGCGTGTTCGCTTCGCCTGAGTTCAATACGGTATTTTCGTCAAACTCGCATGTGAGTGGGATGAAAATACCTCAAAGTTTCCCAGTACGAGCAAGATCATTTGAGTAAACAATTTGTGTCAAGTTCGCTCTCAAAATAGCAGGGAAAAAAGGTGATGATCATGTGTGCCCATGTGTATGATGTGGCTCATTGCAGTAACACAGTAAAAAATGTGGCTCTTGGTCTCTGACTGGTTGGCCACCCCTGGTCTACGATAATGGGAGGTCCTCCAGTAGGTGCTTCCATGGCGGTTTCAGTTGTGCTTCCGCCTCCTTTGGCAACATTACGCTGAAATAGAGCAAGCAGAGCGTAATGCAATCTAGGAGCAGTGATTCCCCAAACCTCCCTTATTGCAGTCACTCACATTTTATCTAGGAAATGTAGTGGAGTAAAAGTGAAAGTTGACATAAATTTAAATAGCGAAGCAGTGTTGTATAAAGTATTAGAAAGCAATACTTGAGTAAAAGTACAAGTATCATACTAGAAAAAGACTTTGGTAGAAGTGAAAGTTACCTTTTAGAATATTACTCAAGTAAAAGTCTTAAAGTATCTGATATTTACTGTACTTAAGTATCAAAAGTCATTTTCTGATATTTAATGTACTTAAGTATTTGAAGTAAAAGTAAAAAGTAAAATTTCAGTGATTTTCTGTAGGCATAAGAGCAGGGGCAGTTCTAGGGTCTCATCTTTAGGGGGTTTTAGCCCTCAGTGAGAATTTAAAACAAGAAGAGTTTTATATTATATATTATATGACTACATAGTAAGCCAAAAGTTATGGGATTATTAAATGGCAAAAGTGGACACCACTTTTTAAAATTTTATGCATGATGTTATGATGCCAGTCTTGAATCAAATCAGTTCATGTAGCCTATGTGTGCATTCTCTACAAACAGTGTGTCCAATGAATGCAGTCATTAATAAAAAATATTCACAAGACAAAGACCAAATCAATAAATGTTATTTTTATTTAGTATTGAATGGATTGTTTGCATTAATATTTTGTTTGTGCTATCAACTCTGGTAATAAGAATAGTGACATTTCACTGCTTTTGGTTGCCGTCTTTGTGGCTTTCAGCCGATTAACGTTATAGATAAACGCCTCCAGCTCTGACTGTGCGTGCACGCTGCGCGTGCCTGTGCTTCTCCGTAGAGCGTGCGGAGCGTAATGCAATCTAGGAGCAGTGATTCGCCAAACCTCCCTTATTGCAGTCACACACACTTCTTCTGATTTTATTTTGTAGTAACGAGTAACGAAGATGCTTAGTGGAAATATAACGGAGTAAAAGTATACATTTTATCTAGGAAATGTAGTGGAGTAAAAGTGAAAGTTGACAAATTTAAATAGCAAAGTACAGATACGTGAAATTTCTACTTAAGTACAGTAACGAAGTATTTGTACTCCATTACATTACAACACTGTAGCGAAGTAAAGTACAGATACGTGAAATTTCTACTTAAGTACAGTGACAAAGTATTTGTACTCTGTTACATTACAACACTGCTGTAATGTCAAGGCAGATGTTCTCAATAAGATCAGCCTGAGGAACTATACTCCAAAGATGTCTTTCTTCCAACATACAGTTAGCTTTAACAAGTGAAAATGGATTTTGCTTACATGAAAATGACAATATTAAATTAAATAATCTCAGAACTGAGCATTGTGGAAACACCACACAAGTTATGTCCCTGAAACTGACATTTTATCCCTTTATTGAAGCTGAACAAAAAAAAAAAATCTCTGCTCATCATCACCAATAATTCAGTAGAAGCTGAAGTGGTATAACTAAGTAGACATGAAACACACTGCTATGCAGTTTAAGCTCCTTTCCTCCTTTACTTTCCATTTCCCATATTTATATTCACCTGTGTGCTCTGCAGATACATTCTCATAGTTCTTCACTAGGTTAAGAACAACTAACTCTTCAGTTTAGTAAAATAGGAAATTGCAGTTTAGGATGCTCTTTACAAAACCACAAAATTCAATATCAGTTTAGTTTTTAATTTCAAATTTCAAAAGGCATGACCCTAACGTCATATGGCTGTCGTGTGTGAGTGACCTTGGGTCAAGTAAACCTCGTCCCACACTGTGCTCAGTGATACGGCTTCTATCCTGTATGAGTGTGTAGGTGTCGTTGCATACTACTCTCTCGAACAAAACTCTTCCCACACTCCGAGCAGCGATACGGCGTCTCTCCAGTGTGAACACGCTGATGTCTTTGTAGATGACTCTGTTGAATAAAACTCTTCCCACACTCTAAGCAGTGAAAGGGCTTTTCTCCGTTGTGAATGTGCTGATGTCTTTGTAGATGACTGTGTTGAATAAAACTCTTCCCACACTCTAAGCAGTGAAATGGCTTTTCTCCGTTGTGAATGCGCTGATGTATTTGGAGACTGCTCTCATGGGCGAAACTCTTCCCACACTCCTTACAGCAATGTGGCTTCTCTCCGGTGTGAACATGCTGGTGCAATTGGAGATAACTCTGTCGAACAAAACTCTTCCCACACTCCGAGCAGCAATACGGCTTTTCTCCGTTGTGAATGTGCTGATGTCTTTGGAGATTGCTCTTTCGGGCAAAACTCTTCCCACACTCCGAGCAGCGATACGGCTTTTCTCCGTTGTGAATGCGCTGATGTCTTAGGAGATTGCTCTGTTGGGCAAAACTCTTCCCACACTCCAGACAGCAATGTGGCTTCTCTCCAGTGTGAGTGCGCTGGTGTAGTTCGAGATGACGCTGTCGAATAAAATTCTTCCCACACTGTGAGCAGTGATGTGGGTTCTCACCTGTGTGAATATACTGGTGTCTTCTCAGTTTTTTCTGGTCAGTGAAACTCTTCCCACACTGCAAGCACTGATGGACCCCTTTCTGCAACTGCAGAGGCCCAGAGATTGTTTGATGAATACTGGAGCTTCTTTCTGGCTTAAGATTCTGACACGTGTCTCCTGATTTGATCGGTGTCTCATGTTGATCAGGGTGGCATCTTGTGATGTGTTCATGGAGCAACATTTGAGATGAATATGAAAGTGAACACATGAAGCAGGGGAAGACTTCCAATTGGGCATCATCTATTTCTGGAGATGAAAATAAAAGTCATTACAATCTCATTGTGTAATGAGGGGATTTTAGCTTTTAACCACTACAATCACAAGATCAAGCAAATACAGTAAACCAAAATCAAGCCCTTAGTGATGTGATGGATCCCTGTGCTTTTCTCCTGTCCCCAAGGCCCCTGCTAGTGCAATGAACAGATGACGTCAGGCCCCATTCACACCTGGTATTTACAGGCATGATGGGTAACTGGATCATAACTGGACAACACTAAGTACAGATGTGAAAAGGTTCAGCATTTTTGACAAGATAAACCCAGTGACAAAATAAAATCAGAAGAGCTAAAAAACTATTCTGAGAAGCTGAAAAACACATTTCAGCTGATGTCCCTCAATCAGTGTGGCTTGGCCTGCAACCCCTCATGAACTACTTAACACCACTGAACTCGGACAACACTACAAAAAGACCTGAACGTGTGTTCTCCAGGTTCCATATTCATTAACAAGCCATCAATGCTTCGAGTCAACACCTCTCCTTTTCCATTTCCACACAGATAAAATAGTTCTTGCACCTTGCACAATTTGTTTTCCTGAACTCATTTAATATGATCACAAACATCATTCACCACAAACTCAGATCTCTATGCCAAAACTCACCTGTAACTGGATCACAGGTTTCCTAACAACGGAGAGCAGCAAGTGAAGCTGGGACAAATCACACCCAGTACTTGGATGCACTGCTTGTTCTTTCTGCTCTTCTCAATTAATCTTCTTGTCAAAATCCATAAAATGTGATAATGGTGACAGGTCTAGGTCTACATAGGAGGTGGAAAGGCTCTACCTCTAATGCAGACACAATAACCTGGAGTTTAACACTGACAAGACTCTTGAGATGACAGTGGAATTTAAAAAGACCCTACACACAGTCCAATGTTACACAGTTGTTCAGCACTGATTCTTTCAAGTTTTTTGGCACCACCATCAAAAATTAAATTGGCAGAATAACATTGTCATCCTCACCACTAAAGCACAGCAGAGGAGGTACCTTCTTTGCCACCTGAAAAAGCAAAACCTGTCCTGTGCAACTTCTGTGAATTCTATAGAGCTACCATCAAATCCATCTATCGAATCAGTGCTCGATAACTACCTGGCTCATCTAACTGGGTAAAGGCAGACTTAAAAGGTCAGTAAGGTCAGCACAGCACATCATCGGGACATCACTACAATAAAAATATCCTTGCTTCTAAGGCTGAGAGCTTGCATAGACTACGCTCCCCTGCTTAATATCCTGCTAGCAAATACCTTGTCTCTAGAGTGCAAGCTTGATCAGGGCCAGGTTTAAGTTCGAGAAGGACATTCTGTACTACAATGACCTCTGCTTTACAGAAACTTGGCTGAGACCAGCAGTACTGGACCATGCAAGGGCTGGTCAAAGACGTCAGGAAAATCATGGGGAGGTGGAGTGTGTCTGATGTTAAACATCATTTACATTTATGGCATTTGGCAGATGCCCTTTTCCAGAGTCACGTACAAAAGTCCATTGTAGACTATCAGTGAATGCATCAACACTGATTCACCAGGTGGGGGGCAAGGTGGCTTAGTGGTTAGCACGTTCGCCTCACACCTCCAGGGTTGGGGGTTCAATTCCCGCCTCCGCCTTGTGGGTGTGGAGTTTGCATGTTCTTCCTGTGCCTCTGGGGTTTCCTCCAGGTACTCCGGTTTCCACCCCCGGGCCAAAGACATGCATGGTAGGTTAATTGGCATCTCTGGAAAATTGTCCGTAGTATGTGAGTGTTTGAGTGAATGAGAGAGTGTGTGCCCTGCGATGGGTTGGCACTCCGTCCAGGGTGTATCCTGCCTTGATCCCCGATGACGCCTCAGAAAGGCACAAGCTTGCCGTGACCCGAGGTAGTTCGGATAAGCGGTAGAAAATGAATGAATGAATGAATGAATCACCAGGTTACAGACTAGTGCCTACTAGACCAGAACAGAAATGTGTCTTGCTGTATATTTACCGCTTAGGGATGGACCAGTCGAGTAGTGCTAGTACATCGGAAGGAGCAATGTGCAGTGTGAGGAGTGACAAGAGTTTTGACGAAAGAGGGCTGGTCCATTTTTGGCTTTGTAGACAAGCATTGGTGTTTTAAATAGGCAGCAACTGGAAACCAGTGGAGAAGTGTGAGAACTTAAGTAGGTTGAAAACAAGTCCTGCAGCTGCATTTTGGATTATTTCCAGAAGGCAAAATTGCGTTCAGACCGGTCTTAAAATGACAAGAGACAATAATCACCTGAGCAGTATCTGTGAATAAAAATGGCCAGATCCTTCTGATGTTGTAGTCATAGTATCTCAGAGACAGCCAAAAGGGCTAAGTCCTTCTTTTAAAAGGAAAAGCTTGAAGCTTCTGCACAAGATTCTCATAAGTTCCACAACATCTTCATCCTTCCTGACTGCTGAAGACTTTTCAACTGTAGCAGCAAAAGAGATTCTAGAAGTCATCCAGTCTTGCACCACTGCTACAGTCAAATATGACTACAAGGCAGGGTCTCGTCCATCAATTGGGAGATCGTTTACCTCGCCCCATCTTCCTCATTTCTAGATACAAACAAAGGCTGAAACAGATAATTCTGGTTTAGAGGAAGGCGTGATGGTAATAACCAACTGGTGGCCACTGTGCAGAACACTCTAGCTGATGCACACCGAGACATGTTCTGATATATAGTAGCTCTGATGACGTCACAGTTTATGGAATTTATGTTTATTACTCATTGTTGTTATTAATATTTTATCTGACTTCTAGTTTATAACAACATGGTTAGAAGATATCCCAGCTTTACAGGGTTGTGGTCAGCGTGCAGGGTTAACCATGGTACGGCACCCTGGGGCAGAAAAGGTAATGGGCCTTGCTCAAGCTCAAGGGTTTTGCCCAAAGGTGGCAGATTGACAGTGCAGGAGCTTGAAGCCAGATCTTCTGATCAACAACCTTAACCATTTTATGCACTAATTGTGTATAAAGAATGATTTTTAAAATTACAAAGTGGAATAAAACAGATTGATTTTTCTTTACAATGAAATGTATAAGAACAGATAGCATAGATGGAGTGTTACAATATCAGTGATACTTAACCCCATACTGTGGTTGTATAGAGGAACTCTTTACCTGTAGTCTCTTCCTCTTTAACATGCTTGCTCTGAAATCCACCTTGTTCGCCTAGATTTTCCACAGATGCATCTACACCTGAAATTCCACCAATTCGATTATTTTACAAAATAATTACAAAACTATTTCACCTCAAATAAACCTGAATAACAGGTTGGAACAAATATAGCCCATAAAATGTATGAGGTCCAATCTGAACCTTAATACACCCTGCTGTCTTACTGAGATAATCTTCATCTTCAGGTTCTTCCTTTTTTATATATTTCTGTTCATCCACAGGTGTGATGTGTTCCACAGAGTTCGTCATTGCATCACATGGCATTTCATCACCTGAATTTACAAAACACAAACAGGATACAAGTCACTGCTATGGGGCTGGTTTACTGTACATAGGGTGGCAAAATTCAGGGAATTTTCAAGTCTGGAAACTTTCCATGGGAATTAACAGGAATATATGAAAATAAACTGGGAATTTAAAAAAAAATGCAGAGTTGCCTATAACAAGGAACTTAAATGCAGTTAAAAAAATCTTGCAGCATAATTTTGTTTAAAACGACAAGATTTAATGCAATTTAAGTTGAATTTGTACCCTGCATTTCTCGGTCACTTGCACACAGCACACTGCTTACTGGAGGGCCATTGAGGCCAAACCCCCGCATGTACTTCCATTCTTCCATAACATCCACAGTAACAATTTATTTTAGGGTCATTTAACTAGTTGCTTATTAGCATGAATATTAATAGAATATTGGCTATTTATTAGTACTTATTAAACACATATTATATGTGTGAGAATAATTGCATAAAACAATATTTTCTGATAATGTTGCAGACTTTCTGTACAGAGCACATTATTCTTTCTCAAAAAAGTGTATTAAACATTAGTATACTTAAGGTATATTATCAAATGAGCTAACAGTAGCCCCGCCCACAGCCCCTGACACAAGCGGTTCTTAAGTGTAGACCAGCAACGTTTTGGTGCTACTTAAGAACCACTTTTCCTGGTTCAGAGCCGGTGCTTTGGCTGTGGAAAAAGAAAGAACTGGTTCTAAATTAGGCTCTGGCTCCGAACCAGCACTCAAACTGCCTTGGTGGAAAAGGGGCATAAGGGGAGTGTGGGTACACGTGCCTGATAAGATTTGACTTTATTGGGGTGACAGAGGTCACATAAACACAGATGCATACACACATACCAACACACACCCACTATACCCTCCCTCTTCTTGTACTACTATATATTCCTGTTTTAACTAATAAACTTTGGAACTTCTCTTATAAAGACTTTGACTCATGTCTTTCATCGAGACTTCCCCAAGCGCTTGTGGTGAACGGAAATTGAGCAGAGGACGAGAGGCTGAATTCAGGGAATCTGTCCAGGCGGCAGATGAGAGTTCCTTACAGTTCTTGGGGGCTCGTCCAGGATACCAGTACTCGGGTAAGTGCTGATTTGGTATCTTGTCATACCGGTTAAAGTGTAGGCACTTACCTCGTGTACTGGTATCTATATTGGGGATATCAGTATTCGGGTAAGTGCTGATTGGTATCTTGTCATACCGTTCAAAGTGTAGGCACTTACCTCGTGTGCTGATATCCATATCCGTGTATAGCTAAATCGATATTATCGAATGTATGCACGATGTGTAAGGGAATTTGTCACTGGTTATTGAACCAGTGGAATAGCGCGCACAGAAAACGTCTCTTGGGTTTGAGGCTATAAATTTATTTGATCGCCCTCTCTGTCTAGGTCGCTGGTCTCCAATTGTGTTGTGTTAATTGTGTTGTGTTGATTGTGCTGTGTTGATTGTGTTGTGTTGTTTGTGTATAATAATATTGGTTGTACCTGTAGTTGGAGATGGGTAGTTCAGGAATGAAATATCCTAAGCCAGACCACGAGGAAACTGCTCGTGACTGGATGAACCGTTGTGGTCTAGGTTGTTATACTACACCCTGGCTAGATAATTTAGCAGGGTGGACCGAATCACAACCTCAGTTTTTGACATATCCTCGTGGTGGTACTTTTAAACCTGAATATTTGGCGTCTGCTTACATTCAAATATATGACGGCTTTGGTGACCCTGATTAGGATTATCAGTACATGACAGACGGTTATAAGAAATGGCTAGAAATGAAATTAATCTGGGATAAATATCACTATTCCAAACTCAAAAAAGAATTAAAATCTCTGCCGAAGTTTGATCCTCAAACTAAACCGAAATCGCTAATCCTTTGTTCCTCACAACCTTCATGCATAATTGTAGAGAGAGTGCGCACTATGGAAGGCGATGGTATTTTAGAAAGTAGACAAGTAGTATGCCTCGCTGTGGCTGAAGGCAATGTATACAATGGTGACTCGGCCCAAGGGAGGGGCCGAGGGAGAGAGGAGTAAGTAACTCATATGCCCGAAGCCCCGGCGCCTGTTTTTATTATGGTAAGAATGGGCATTGGGCCAAGGAATGTAGGAGGAGACTTAGAGAGATGGGAGATGTTCCCGTAGGTCCCCTTCCAGCACTGCCTCCCCAACCACCCCAGGCTGCACCCTGCCCTTTCACTTGGATGCAGGCAAATCCCTACCACGCATAGGGATGCCCACAGAGCGCGGCCCCGACAATGCTACATTGTACATATGAATCACATCAGGTAAATTAAATGCCTTTTCTTGAGTTATGTGTAAGTGGCACAGTATATCCCTTCCTCTTTGATACAGGAGCTACAATGTCAGTAATGGGGAAGCAATATGAGGGTCCTCTTTCAGGGGGATCCGTTAGCTCTGTGGGAATAGAAGGGGTCACAAAAGAAACGCCTTTTACTCCATCCCTCCTTGTCACATGTCCTTCTGATCCTAACATTTTTTTACATCACCGATTTGTTTATATGTCAGAGTGTCCTTTTAATCTTTGGGGAGGGCTCTCATGAGCAGGCTACACATTTCTATTAGCTTCTCTGGTACGGTGTACAGCCCTATGCGGCTAAGATAAAACATTTAGACAATCTTTCAGATTCAGAGTTTTACAATCTCTTCTACAACAGGGAGTAGTCAAACCATGTGTAAGTTCATACAACACTCCTGTCAATCTGGTCCCCAAACCGGATGGTCCCTTGCGCTTCACACAAGACTTGAGGAAAATAAATCACATCTTTATCCCTGTGGCACCTTTTGTGCCAAATGTGGCCTCAATTCTCACCTCCATTCCATGTGAACATACTTTCTTTTCTGTTATTGACTTATGTTCTGCCTTTTTCAGTGTTCCTGTCAAAGAGCAGACGCAGCCTCTCTTTGCCTTCACACACAGGGGGCGGCAGTATATGTGGACATGCCTACCACAAGGGTATATTGATTCTCCGGCAGTGTTTTTTGCCATTGTAAGGGATGCATTATGTGGTCTTGTTCTCCCCACTGGTTCTGTTGTCTTACAGTATGCAGATGACCTCTTAGTCTTGGCAGTCTCTGTAAAACTCTGTTAACAAGCCTCCCTCTGCCTCCTGCGCCATCTAGCTTCAAAAAGCTTCAAGGTTTCAAAACCCAAGTTGCAGTTCTGTCTGCCCATGGTGAAGTATCTGGGGTTTGAACTCTCACAAGGCAGAAAAAACTTCCTCAAGACCGTATACAGGTAATCCTCAACACACGGCGTCCTTTCGACCAAAAAAACACACACGATATAATGTAAGTTATGGGTAGCAGTTAAGCTTTTTCTGAAATGATGAAAAAAAATCTAAATGACTAAAAATGATCTCTCCAGCTTAATTTAGACTAGATCATGATTCATTTGTTTTCATACTTACACGTTAATTTATCTACTTATATATTATTGAAAATGACCTATAATAATATGCATTGCCTTCTGTATTGCATTTGTTTTGTACATTTACAAGTGCACAAATGCTGGCTAATTTTAATTTCATTAAGACACTGCTGTGTTCTGTATTGATCGATGTATTTTATATGATATGTATTATATGATATGTATGATATGCAATTTGTACTTAACAAGCCTAAACCATGTTATTCAATTTGTTATTATTATATTATTATTATTCAAAAAATATATTTTTAGCTGTAATATAGTTTGTGTTAATTTTTTCTCATAAGGGAAAAGACACGTATCTGCTTTCTACCTGCGACCCAAATTTTAAAACCACTGTATGACAGCTGTTTATGATAATCAAAAAACAAACAGTATATCTGTATCTGTTGTATTAATTTGTCATATTTTCATTTTTGTTTCTCTGTTCTGATTATAGGGAAAAGGGAAAAAAGGTACAAAGATGATTTATTTGCATGTGTCTATTTAACTCAATCAAATAAAATGTTTTTAAATTTTTTTCTGAATGCATCGGAAATGGCTTGATGTAGATTCAATGGCAGAGCGTTTTTTCCCTTTGAAACATCATAGTTCACAGAACCTACCCAGTCATGATAAACGGTAAGGGGAATTAACCTTTTAAACAAACCAGCAGCAAAACGATCTGCTCTAGGTGTACCGTCTGATCCTGCTGAATCCACATAAAGTTGTTTCTCGACCTCCATGGACACGTGATTTAAAGTCACATCTTGTAGAATTACTCCCATGAGAGACCGTTGAACAGAATTATGCGACTGAAAATTTGAAGCGTTTGGACCACTCCTCCAACAAAATAGTGTGAATGTACTTCATTTAGAAAACATAACATTAAAGAGACCATAAATTGGTTATGACCTGAATACTATACTACAATTAAGCTTGATGAGTTGTTAATGGGCCATCAAACTAATCTAAGATTTTCCATTCTCACTTATTCCACGCCACTACTGACACTGAGGTCTCTGTAGATAAATACAGTCCTTCCACATATAGAGTGAAGACATTTCAAAATGACCAAGATAAGCAAGCTTCATTCCGAAGACATCAGGGTGATGAGATCTGCTGGAAAATAAACTCTGGAAATAAACCACCATCTGAATTCTGTCGGTGTATACGCAACACTGAGCACCATCAGAAGACATTACAAAGAACGAACGGTAAAACTTTCCACTTATTGCTGTAAATTTAAGTTAAATTTAAATTTAATATCAACATATGTCAAATTATGTTATGCGATATCGACCCATTTTTTATGTTATAAACATTCATATCTGAAAGACCCTTTAAGTTACGCAGGAAATAGCATTTAAACAAAGTAACTGCAATCACCCCACAACATGGTGAAAACAGGAAAAACCGGTTTTGTTTTGAATCCCTGAGAGGAGATCGATTAGTATTGGGGGTTGTGTCAGTGGTCTATCAAGGCTAAATGTTATGAAGCAGCTAAAATAAAGACTGTGGGGAGACATAAGTAATGCATATTTTATTTTTTATAAATAATGCATAATTATTTTTTTAAGAATTCATATTTTATTTTACACGTGCACACATGGACATGAGGGTGACGCCGTTTTTTTTTATTTTTAATAAATGAATATATTACGAGTGTAGTGTGGGAAAATAATTTTTAAGTCATTGTTTTATTTAATTTTAGTTCTAGCATATTACTGTGGATAATATAGAAGCCCAATCAAGTCACAATGCTAGTTAAATTCAAACTTCACATTAGACTTGTGGTTCCTGTATCTCATATATATCAAAGGAAAGGGGCAAGGTAACTCAGGGTATCATCTGTCTCTTTGCACCATTTGTCCCATTGTTATGTTAATGATATTAAGGGTGGGTGAAATTCCAGGATCTGGTGTGGGGGCTGTTGTATCCTTTCATACTTTGTCACCTGAGTGTTTTGTCTCTATCTGAAGGGACTGCCCCCTAAAATGTGTATATTTACAATGTATTAGAACTTTAAGTCAGACTTGATGACTGCAGCGCCCGTGCCAGTACGCTCTGACTTGCAGACTCGTTTCATCTTGTATCTACAATAAAGACTACTGCACAAGGATATCCAAGTCTCCTGGTCTTCTCTGGAAAAAGTTTACAACAGTAGGGGCATCTGTATTCGGCCTGAACGTAATGAAACAGGCGTATTGTTTACATGTATTTGACTGCATGCAGCACTGCGCAGACAAATCAATCTATGACATCAAATCTCCGCGAGAGCCATTCAAAAGCTTATCACTCTCGCGTTACATTGACCTCATGTGTCAATCGATCTGCGCTGCGCAGGTTGCAGTCATCTTACATCAGACTGATAACACTTTACAGATCTTACAACACACACTGAAAAAAATTATTCATTCAATTTACTCAATTTTTTTAAGGTAAGTGGTCACAATCAATTTATTTAAGCTACATTTAAACAAAAAAATTATAAAAACTTTTTTTCAAATTTTTTGTTTAAATGTAGCGTAAATAAATTAGCTTATTATTCATATATAATAAGAATAACAATATGATACATGGGGGCAAGGTGGCTTAGTGGTTAGCACGTTCGCCTCACACCTCCAGGGTCGGGGTTCGATTCCCGCCTCCACCTTGTGTGTGGAGTTTGCATGTTCTCCCCGTGCCTCGGGGGTTTCCTCCGGGTACTCCGGTTTCCTCCCCCGGTCCAAAGACATGCATGGTAGGTTGATTGGCATCTCTGGAAAATTGTCCCTAGTGAATGAGTGTGTGTGTGCCCTGCGATGGGTTGGCACTCCGTCCAGGGTGAATCCTGCCTTGATGCCCGATGACGCCTGAGATAGGCACAGGCTCCCCGTGACCCGAGGTAGTTCGGATAAGCGGTAGAAGATGAATGAATATGATACATTTATATTGCGCTCAAAATGCTTTAGATATGGAATGAGGGATTTCATTCAGGATGAGCTGTTTGCTATATCCTCTACTACACCATAATATATAAAAAACAAACCACTAATTACACCAAATAACACTCTTTAATCAGATTTAAAAGTGATTTGGAAATACAAAACAAACTATTTGCTGCAATTCTGATAAACTATCACTAATAACCCCAAAGTTGGCACCAAGATCTCATTTTTTTTTACCATCAACAAACCAACAGAAGCATTTTTTCCGTAACACACCGCACGTCGCCTGAGGAAATCCAAAGTTGCATCGAGCGGTACCAAAAAGCCAGCCGTGACAGCGGAGATAGTCTCAGTTATACATCACATCTCTTCTAAGTGCACAGAAAAAAATAAGACACATGATGCGCGTTTGAGTCGGATTTGGATGAATAATATGTGACTGTTTATGTACAGTAACCGGCAAAAGAAAATAACACATATTGTCAACTCGTCAGCCTACATGAAACACGACTGCCCTCTACAGGTTTTGTATTAACTGCGCCAAACATTTGAACCCCCTTCGATAGACTGCCCCAGAATGCCGGAAGTATTCGCGGCACTCTTCTCTCCGAGACGCGCATTTTTAAAGGCCACGTCTGTAATCCTACTAAAAGCGCAGCTAAACATGAAAATCTTCCAATACCTACTGCACCATTTTCTGAATGGCAAATTGATTTTACACACATGCCACCACAGCTGCCTTTCAAATATCTCCTGGTGATGGTAGATAAGTTCTCAAGGTGGGTAGAGGCTTTCCCCTGTCAGCGAGAAAATTCCAGGGTTGTTGCACGTATTCTGGCCAAAGAAATCTTGCCGAGGTATGGTGTTCCACACGCCATTGACTCAGACAAAGGAACACCATTTACTTCCAAAATAACACAAGACCTGTGTAAGTACCTGTCTCTGTCATGGCACTTTCATATTCCTTATCATCCCCAGTACTCAGGGATAGTGGAAAGAACTAATCGAACAATTAAGGATAAGTTGACTAAAGCTATGCAGGCGACGGGTAGCAAAAATTGGGTTGATTTGTTACCTGCTGTTCTTTTTCCACAGTGGATCCATGCTACCAGGGTGAAGATATGTCCTCCAGGGGTCGACTCCGCTGTGAATGCATAAAAGTATTTTCTGTGTGACACCGTTTTCTTTATGTTACAGAGATACAGCCTTTTCACGCTTCCATGAGTTTTCTAGAAGGTGCCTTCAACCTCCTGGCTTCTCCCACCATCACTCCATGACGCTCAGCAGTGACCCCACGGATCCTTCTGTGCCGGCTCTTCAGACATCACCCAAGCTGCAGGAGGTGCCGGGAAAGGCTGAAGAAAACTGAACAACCACCTCTTGTTGAGCACAGGACACACAACCAGTGACCAGTATGGTTGTCATCCTCCTCATCTTGATCATCTGCCTTGGGACAGGGTTACCTGTCCAAGCGCATACTCATGCCAACGAGTTCTGGAAATTCGCCAATTGGACGGCCAGGAAACATACTAATGTTATGTGTGTCAGGTGTTTCCAACGTCCGCCAACACAACTAGCCTGAAACCTCGAAATGACACTAGTGACACTACCCTCACGATGATGGCCCAGATCTGTATCTATGAAACGTGCATATCAGGCAAAACGACAGAGAAAAGACACGAAAATCAACATAAGATATCTAAACAGAACTGGTGCTAGATGGTGTGCAAACAACACAAACGACAAGTTCTTTTGTATAAACACATTAAGTACAGCATTGAAGATGGGCCAGCAAGGCAGTGCTTTCGTGAAGGACTTCCAGGCCCTCCAGGGACCTAACCACCAGTATACAGTTTGTGTAACAACATTTCCTTAGGTAATCTGACAACAAAAACGTGTAATAAAACATACACAGCATGTGAATCAGGACAGGAGAATGCAAGCACATGTTCCCTGATCTACCCAGGTGAAACCGGCACTACGTGGAAGCAGGACTGGTACTGGGTGTGTGGAAAAAATGTCTACCTGTATCTACCCAAAGGTTGGGGCGGAACATGTGCACTCACAATTTGCTTCACATTTATCTATAATCAAGGGTAATCGCACCCATAATGTTCGCCACAAAAGGTTTACAAATGATTTAACCTTCCCACCCCTTGAACATCAATTAAAACCTAGGTTTGCTAAATTTTGGGATGCCATCTTTCCCCAATATGGTGTCACTCAATTATGGAATCAGATTGAGGTAACTCACTATCGCTTAGCTACTTTTGCTAATGAAACACTTCGGGCTATGGAGGGAGTTCGTACAGAGCTCACTGATCTTCGTTTTACTGCCATACAAAACCGCATGGCCTTAGATATGCTCCTTGCAGAAAAAGGAGGTGTCTGTGCTGTTGTAGGTGACAGCTGTTGCACATTTATACCTGACCATGATGATGCCCATGGAGAGATAGGACAGGTAGTTGAGAAAATGCGTAAGACGGTTGAGGCCATTAAAGAAGACGAGCAAGGAGATCGCACGGGATGGGGATTGTGGTATACTTTGTTTGGTCAGTGGACTCCATATCTGTCTTTGATTGTTTCGGTACTGTTTATTTTGTTTTTATTGTGCCTTTGTGGCAGATGAGAATTCCTTACAATATGTTTATTACAATTATTAAGTTTATTATGTTTATTACAAGCATAATAATGTTTATTATGCTTTTGTGTTACTCAATGAAAGAATCAATTAAAGATCTACTTACAATGAAATCAGCCAAGACATCATTTTTAAAATTTGTATTACTTTGCATGCATGTCTGCTTATGAACAAACAAAATGTTTATTTATGTTTGTATATGATATAGTTTATATACATTTCCCTATATTTCCAAATAATTATCATAAAGTTTCCAATTTGGAATATTTAGTTCCGGTGGAAATTTACCGGAAACTTTCCACCCCTTTGCAACCCTAGTTGTAACTGTGTGTCTGATTATAATAGTAATATATAATAGTACACAATCAGTACCACACTAATAATAATAATAACAATAACAATAACAATAATAATAATAATAATAATAATAATAATCATCATCATTCTGTACTTCTGTATCCCCAAAAAACAACAACTGTAAAATTCCTTTTATATCTTTACAAATTAATATTATTTTTACTGACACAATATTGCAGGTCATCAAACAACCATCTCCAATTTATATTACAGTTTTTTTTCAGTTCCTAACAAACATTGTTCAAAACTGAAACCACATTTTCAAAACTCTTCACACAGTCAGCGAAACAGAAGTCAACGCAGACCAAACTGTGAACCATTTTTCATTGCTTTCAGACTAAATGCATTCAGTGACCACACTTATCAAAATTCAGGAACTCTTTTCCCATTCGTACTCCACAACATGCAGAATACTGTGTACTTTCAGCACATTTTTCTAATGCTAACACACTGCATTCAAAATGATTAAAAACACATTCAAAACAGAATGATGGCAAATTCCAAGTATTTATGCAGTAATTATTTTAAAATATTCTCAATTTTATAGCCAAAAATTAAAAAAATAATCATTACAAGCTAATTGCAATTAAAAAAAAAAAAAATACAGTAATAGTTGTGATTTACTGTAGGATCCAGTGGTTGCCCACGAGAGGAGGGAGAGACAGAATCTGTTCTGATGCACAAGAAATTGCCATTGTGGATATGGTATTTGCCAACAATGCAATAAAACTGCGGGAAATTCAGGAGAGTGCTGTCAGACAATGGCACTTTTGAAAATGTGAATACGGTTAGCACAACAACAATTGCCAGAGTCCTAGAGAAACATAAAATAAGGATGAGGCAAATGTACACTGTACCCTTTGAGAGAAACAGTGAATGTGTGAAAGAACTCCAGTATCAAAATGTCCAGATAAGATGTCTGTTCAGTAACCAAACAAGGTACATACACATTGATGCATAGTGTCAATTACTGTGAAACTGTCTGCAATTTAGAGGGTCATGGAGATGGAAGCCAGACGAACTTTTATCTTTGTGGATGAAGCTGGATTCAACCTGGCAAAAACACGACGCAGGGGAAGAAATGTAATGGGACAGAGAGCGACTGTGGAGGTCCCAGGCCAAAGGGGAGCTAACATCACGATGTTTTCAGCAATGTCCAATGAAGGTTTGCTGTTACACAAACCACTCATTGGCCCCTACAATACAGAGAAGCTCATTTCGTTTCTAAATGACCTACATATTCAACTTATGCCAGCAGAGGAGAGAAGCCAAAGGGCATCAAACTCCCCTTCCTTCATTGTTGTGTGGGATAATGTGGCATTCCACCACTCCGCTGCAGTCACAGAGTGGTTTGTGGCACATCCCAGGATGTCAGTATTATACCTGCCTCCATACTCCCCTTTCTTAAACCCCATAGAAGAGTTTTTATCTGCGTGGAGGTGGAAGGTGATGTTGATGAGAACTTGTGGCCAAATGCAACAGAGAGAGCAGACTAGAACTGTAATTTACTATAATGAACAACTACACATGTTGTTACAGTAATGTGTAGAATGTATTTTCTTGGTGTTTTTTCCCTCTTTTTTCATCTTTTGGTTATAATTTTCAAGTACTATATTCATATATAATTAATGAATCAGATTAATTTCTGATTCATTCGTGTTACAAATGTTTTCAATAAAGTGAAATTGTGTTACAGTTTTCTATATGAAGAACTGATTTATGTGTAAAATCATTCATTCACTTTCTACTGCTTATCCGAACTTCTCGGGTCATTGGGAGCCTGTGCCTATCTCAGGCATCATTGGGCATCAAGGCAGGATACACCCTGGACGGAGTGCCAACCCATCACAGGGCGCACACACACACTCTCATTCCCTCACACACACTACGGACAATTTTCCTGAGATGCCAATTAACCTACCATGCATGTCTTTGAACCGGGGGGGAGGAAACCGGAGTACCCGGAGGAAACCCCTGAGGTGTACCATGCAAACTCCACACACGCAATGCGGAGATCGAACCCCCAACCCTGGAGGTGTGAGGCGAACGTGCTAACCACTAAGCCACCGTGCCCCTGGAATAGCATTGAAACTTTAAAAAAGTTGTTAGTGTTTTTTAGATCAGTATGTTGTGAATGAAATGTGTGTTTTCGGAATGAGAATTGTTGCCAGTGTTATATTGTTCTGAGTAGGGTTGCCACCTTCAATACAGAAAAATAAGGGACGTCTGCCGCAGCAGGGGCCACACCCCTCGGGGCCACGATGACCACAGTCCCGATGGCATGCCAGTGGTGATATATCATAACTTAAAACATGTATTCATAAAAATATTAAGATTGATACCAATGGACATTATAATAAGATATCTGCTATTGAAATCAGTGTGAACAGATGCACTCAGTCTCTCACTATCACAACTTAAGAGGCCATATTGAATACACAGCTATGACAATAATAAATATACGCCAAAAATATACAACAAAGTGTGACTGAGAACACTAAAAATAAGCTTTTGGAGGAACTTGTGAGATGTGAACCATATTTTTGTTAACTTATTATTAAATTATCAGATCCATAACTTAGTAATTATAACTTGCAAACTTGCAAAAGATCTTCCATGAACATCATGAACATAATAACATCATTTACATTTACATTTACAGCATTTGGCAGACGCCCTTATCCAGAGCGACGTACATAAGTGCTTAAATCTCTAACATTGAATACATTAATGCTGGCTCACTAAGTTACATACTTAAGATACCATGAGTTTAAAACATTTGTTCAAAGTTACAATGAAAAGGTGTCAAAGGTGTGTTTTTTGTTTTTTGTTTGTTTTTTTTGTTTTTTTTTTTGTTTTTTTTTTTAAATGCAAAAGATAAGGAAGGAAGTGCTAGTTGAAGTGTTTCCTGAATAAGTAAGTCTTAAACTGCCGCTTGAAAATAGCCAGTGACTCAGCTGTCCGGACCTCTAGGGGAAGTTCGTTCCACCACCTTGGTGCCAGTACAGAGAAGAGTCTTGTAGTATACTTGCCTCTTACCCTGAGAGATGGTGGAACCAGTCGAGCAGTGCTGGTAGATCGGAGGGTGCGGGGTGCAGTGCGAGGAGTGATGAGGGCTTTGAGGTAAGAGGGAGCTGGTCCATTTTTGGCTTTGTAGGCCAGCATCAGTGTTTTGAATCTGATGCGTGCAGCTACCGGAAGCCAGTGGAGGGATCGCAGCAGCGGGGTGGTATGCGAGAACTTTGGCAGGTTGAAAACAAGCCGGGCAGCTGCATTTTGGATCATTTGCAGAGGACGGATTGCGTTCATAGGTAGACCTGCCAGCAGTGCATTGCAGTAACCCAGTCTAGAAATGACAAGAGACTGAACAAGTACCTGAGCAGCCTGTGTGGACAGAAATGGTCGAATCCTTCTAATGTTGTAGAGAAGAAACCGACATGAGCGAGTCACATTTGCAACATGAGAGGAAAAGGACAGTTGATTGTCCATGGTTACCCCAAGGTTGCGAGCTGTGGCTGAAGGGGAGATCAGATCGTTGTGCAAGGATATAGCAAGATCATGACCTGGGGATGAATCACCTGGGATGAAGAGCAGCTCAGTTTTGCTAGGATTAAGCTTTAACTGATGAGCAGTCATCCATGATGAAATTTCTGCCAGACATGCAGAGATCTGGTCAGAAGCTGTGGCATCTGCGTGTGGGAAAGAGAAGATAAGTTGTGTATCATCAGCATAGCAGTGGTAAGAGAACCCATGTGAGGAAATAACTTCACCAAGAGAGTGAGTATACAGGGAGAAAAGAAGAGGACCAAGTACTGAGCCTTGTGGGACGCCAGTGGAGAGTCTGCGTGGAGCAGATGTCACTCCCCTCCATGTTACCTGATATGAGCGTCCTTCCAGGTAGGAAGCGAACCATTCCCAAGCTGATCCGCAAATCCCAAGACTCCTGAGGGTGGCTAAGAGAGTCTTATGGTTGACCGTATCAAACGCTGCTGAAAGGTCAAGGAGGATAAGGACGGATGAGAGATTGGCTGATCTAGCAGCATGTAGTTTCTCAGAGACATCTAAAAGGGCTGTCTCTGTGGAATGAGCTGCTTTAAAGCCAGACTGGTTGGGGTCTTGGAGGTTGTTCTGTGAGAGATAGACAGACAGTTGATTATAGACAATGCGTTCAAGAATTTTTGAAAGAAACGAGAGAAGTGATACCGGTCTGTAGTTACTGATGTCTGATGGATCCAGAGCAGGTTTCTTCAGGATGGGAATAACCCTTGCTCTCTTGAAGGTAGTCGGTACCTGACCAGATGCTATGGATCTATTGGCGATAGTTGTAATGAAGGGCAGAAGGTCTTGCGAGATGGTCTGGAGCAAAGTGGAAGGGAGTGGATCCAATGGGCAGGTGGTAGGATTGCAAGACTGGATGAGTTTTAGAATCTCTTCTGCTGTTACAGTTGAGAAACAGGTGACAACAAAGGTGTAGGGGAGTCCATACTCTGAGATGTAAGTGCAGTCGGGGCTGAAGTGAAGGTCCGGCAGGTTTCCTCAATCTTCTCCTGGTAGAAAGAAGCAAAGTCTTCTGCAGTCAGGGAGGATGAAGAAGGTGGAGCCGGGGGGTTGAGCAGAGAAGAGATGATGATGTGGAATTTCCGAGGGTCATGTGAGGAAGCTTCAAGCTTTTCCTTGTAGAAGGAAGTCTTGGCAGAAGTCACATCTGAGGAGAACTTGGCCATGAGTGTTCGGTAAGAATCAAGATCTGCATCAAGTTGTGATTTCTTCCACTTTCTCTCTGATGATCTTAGCTCTCTTCGATTGTTGCGCAGCACATCTGAAAGCCAAGGAGCAGAACAAGAAGTTTTCTTGGGTTTAGTGGACATAGGGCAGAGGAAGTCCATAGTTGAGGAAAGAGATGAGAGGAAAGTATCTGTGGCCGAGTCCAAGGGCAGGGAGGAAAAAGACTCAGGATCAGGAAGGGAAGAAAGAGTGCCAGAAGCTACAGAAGAAGGGGAGACAGAGTAAAGGTTGCGGCGGGTAAGAGCGAGGGGGTGAGAGGTAGTTTTAGGTAGGGTAGGGAGAGTGATGGTAAAGGATACCAGGTGATGATCAGAGACGTGTAGTGGGGTAGCAGTCAAGTCTGTAGCTGGAGAAGGACGGGTGAAAACCAGGTCCAGCACATTGCCTCCTTTGTGTGTGGGGATGTAGCTGTTGAGTGTGAGTGTGAATGAGTCGAGAAGAGACAGGAGGGAAGAAGAATGTAGCTTGTCAGAGGGGAGGTTGAAGTCACCAAGCACTGTCAGGGGGGAGCTATCAGAAGGGAAAGCACTAAGCAGTGTGTCCATTTCTTCCAGGAAGTCACCTAGGGGACCAGGAGTGCGGTAAACAACAATGATAACAAGGTTAATTGGAGAGGTAAATGAAATGGCATGGAATTCAAAAGAGGAGATGGTTAAATGAGACAAGAGGAGAGGTGTAAAGCACCATTTCTTTGACAGCAATAGACCTGTACCACCACCCCTGCCTGTTTCTCGTGGTGAGTGAGAGAAAGCATAGGCAGAGGATAAAGCAGCTGGTGTAGCAGTGTTCTGTGGGGATATCCAGGTCTCTGTTAGCGCAAGAAAATCAAAGGAGTAATGGGAAGTTAAAGCAGAGATAAAATCAGCTTTTTTCACAGCAGACTGGCAATTCCAGAGCCCACCTACCACCACTGTTTGAGACTTACACAACAGAGGAGGGTAGATGAGGTTACTGGGATTGTGACCTCTGCTCTGTGGACGAGAGCGTCTGCGAGTGTAGGAATTGAGTACAGAGATGGGTTTAAGGCACATATTTGCAGTCAAGAGTGAGAATTAAGGTATGGTAGAATATAGCAAAACAGTATTAGACACAAAGTTTACAATGAGAGAGAGAGAGATTTAAATAGGTAAGCCCTGCCCCCAATTCACACCTTAAGGTAGACTGAAACTACTCCTGATTAATCAGCTGAGAGAACAACAAGGACCAACACTATAAAAATCGACAATGGTATAGAATATAACAATTCAAATCACACTACTCTAGAACAAAGTGAGTTAAGCAGATAGTATACAAAAGTCAGGAACCTACTTTACCAGAAGACAATATATTCAAATGAAGAGAGTTAAAGCACACTGCGCACATCAGTGGATGTATATCAGTGTATCAGTGAATATCAGCGGACCAGAAGTAGTACTGTGCAGTATTGGAACATGTCAGGCCTACTTTCTTTTATAAGTGTACTTCTTGTCACTCCGTTTCATATGGATTTTCTGTCACTCCGACTCTGTCAAAAGAACCGGCGAGGCGGCGTCCCGCCCTCCTCTGACTCTGATTGGCCATGATTCACGGCCCGTAAACATAAAACAAACCAATCAAACCAACGATGGCAACGAGTATTACCCAATCAGGGGCAGAATAGGACGCGTCTCCACACAATGCGGGTGAGGTGATTGGCATGGGATGCTGCATAACGTGGACCTATGTAAAATACGGGACAAATCGCGTCCCGTATTGATTTGATACGGGACGCGTCATTTTGCCTGTAAATACGGGACGATTCCTGTTAACTGGAATAACTGTTTGGCCAACATTCATGCTGGTAATGCAGACTGTGTGGTTTCGGTATTGAACAAAGCTTGTTTGCATCTGAAAAAAACTGTAGTAAATAATAAAACAGTTTGTTCATTTATTTTATTTATATCCATTCATTTGTATGTAGTGAATATTTATATAAATAAATATATATAAATAAATACTGAATACATATAATATGTAGTGAATATGTATATAGTAAATATAAACAGTATGTAGATCTTTACAGAGTTTAAATAATTTCTTACCTCCGTATTATAAGCAGGACGAAGTGAAGCCTTAAATACAGAAACAAAGAGCTTTTATTATTAAATCTGTTTTAAAGTGATGATGAAATCCGGCAGAAAATCAGCTTTTGACTCCAAGAAATAAAAACTGCAGCTTGTCTTCTTCGGTTGTGTTTTTTGTTGGCGTTCATGATCAGAGCGCCACCTGCTGGAGATGCTCCGCAGGTTCAGTTTGCAGTCAGTGCAGAATTTGATAAAGATGTTAATAAGATGTAAAGTACATTAAAGTGTCAGCTGTTCTGTTCATCTTTACACTGAAAACAGCTTCCTGCCTGTGTATTTATTGTCCTGTTTGTTCTCAGTGTTCAGCAACAGTGTAAAGATGGGACAAGAAGCTGAGGGTGTTTATTTGTTTTATTTATTTCCTTTTATTTATTTCCTTTTATTTGTCTTATTTATTTCCTTTTATTTATTTTATTAGTTTCATTTTAGTTATTTCCTTTTATTTATTTTATTAATTTCCTTTTATTTACTTCCTTTTAATTATTCCTTTTATTTATTTAATTTATTTCCTTTTCTTTCTTTTTTATTTATTCTATTTGATTCCTTTTATTTATTTCCTTTTATTTATTTTCTATTACTTACTGACTTATTGTAAACATAAAAATAAACAAAATCTATATCACCACACTACATATCTATTACACCAGTTTTGTTCTTTTTTTAGCATTTTAATTTATGAGAGAACTGATGAGCTTCTTTTCCGTGGCTGTTTCTGCACTGAACAGCTGATATGGTGTTAATAATCACCACTGCACTGTCACTTTTCTTCTGTGTATTGCTCTATTTTGCACCACTTTAAAATCATGCATCCTTGCACCACCCAAAAACTATCATTACACTTCTGTATGTCCATCCATATTTATTCTGTTTATTCTGTGTATATACAGTATATAGATGTATATATTCATAATGACATTCCTTTTGTACAGCTATATCTGTCATACCACTTCATACTGTATCATACTTATATAAAAAAACACACTATATATACCCTTATTCAGTTGTATGTACATATTACTACACCTTCTGTATAACCTCATACCCTCATTTATTACACTGCCACTTGTAAATAAGCTATCTGTGCACTTCTGGTTAGATGCTACCTGCATTTCATTGGCTCTGTACATGTACTGTACCTTGCAAAATGACAATAAAGTTGAATCTAATCTAATCTAATGAGGTGTTAAAATCGGAACATTATTTTGTTTATATATTTTAAATGCATATTGCTCATTTATGACATGGTCCATTACTAATAAAAATAGAGAGGATCTTCTTCTCCTTTGGTCTTTTCCCCATTAGGAGTCACTACAGCGAATCATCAGTTCCACCTAAATCTATCCTCAGCATCCTCGACTCTCACACCAGTTACCTTCATGTCCTCTTTTAACACATCCATGAAAGACATGAACACTGAGCATGTAGTTTATTATATAACAGTAATACATTTAGCTCCTTTTTCACTACACTATGTATTAACTAGACAAGTTAAATGCCATCTGCAGCATTAGTATTAGTGAACACAACATACAAGTTATTTCCCTACATATTAATATTTGATAAATTCTTCCGTTTATTGTCTTCACCTGTGTGTTATTTGTCTTATACAGAGTAATGTACAGAAATGCTCCACAGTCTCTATAAAATGTATCCTCATGTTTCTCCACTAGGTTAGGAATAACCCTTCAGTTTAGAATATTTAGTTTCAGTTTGTTCAAAACCACAAAATTCAATATTAGTTCAGTTTTTAAGTGAAAATATAAAAGTCATGATCCTGAAGCATGAGAGACACATTTGGGATTCGGTCCATCAGCTGAACTTTCCTAAGACATCCAATGAGTCTTAAACATCCTCAAGTTTAGACACAATAACAAGCTTCTGTTTTAAATGAATTTACAAAATCAAGCCAAGTTTATTTTTTTATTGAGAACAGTTCACTCAGCGCGAGAAAAGCGCCGCCTGCTGGAGCATCATGTGAACCACAACACAACACACACTATTTTCTATTGCTGTTGCAGATCTAATCTTCCTGCAGTTAAACATTTGTTCTATAACAGACACTAGAATGAGATATTTATTTGTCAAGCTTATATTATTATAACACTTTAAGCTTCTGAAGTTTATTTTCAGGTAATCCCTGACAGACAGAATTTTTGTCTATTGTATATGATGTACAGACACCTTCTTTATAGATATACAAACATTTATTTGGCAGATATTTAGAAGTACTTGTTTTGACTGACTTAATTTAGAAGTCCTCAAATATTTGTGTAGATTTTTTGTTGTTAAGATGTTTACTCTGTAATAGTGTGGGACCTTTTGACCAGATCTCCATCAAAAAAGATATTTGTTCTTAAGGGACGTCCTACTTAAATACAGATTAAATGAATAAAAAAAAATAAATAAATAAAAAATATCTCTATCCGAGTGTTTCTATGCGGTCGGACTGTCAGTTAGAACGCAGAGCAGGTTTGTCCGTTGTGAATGCGCTGGTGTTGTTGCAGTGTACCGTTTTGGGCAAAACACTTTACACACTCTGAGCAGCGATAAAGCTTCAGACCTGTGTGAATACACTGGTGTTGTTAATGTTGTTAAATACAGCGTTCAACAGTACCTGAAGTCACTTCACCTGAAATGTCAATAATTTAGTTTAAGTACTATCATTTAGAGTCCAAAACAATGGTGGACATGTCAGTGATGTGTTTAACACACAAATAAAGCTTGATCAGAATAGAAATGCTGAGCATCAGGATTGTGTCCTTCTCTCTTGCAGACTCCAGGCTTTCTCATGGTCCATGTGATTAATATGTCCCGCACAGCTTAATGTTCCTCAATCTGAGTCGGTATAAACTTCTCTTCACAGATCTCCACAAAGCTAATGAGCAAAGGGTTACAATTATTTACCAAGAAATTTAACATTATTTGTAGATCCTGAGTTTACGGACTGTGGAGGTTATTATACCACTGGGTTCCTGCCAACCAGATCAGCACAATACCCAAGAGTGTTTTACTTTCCCCTTGAGGAGGTACAGCAGATCTGCATATATTTGGTTAGGCACAGGTGGACCTGTTTGCCCAGTGAACATGAGTTAGTACATGCTAACTCACAGCCTCAGCTCATAGCGTACTATATATTCTCAGGCTAAATCCACCTCAAAGAAACAGATTTTAAATATATGCTCCCATCTGTTCTTAGATTTTACTTTCTATTAGTGATGCGCAGGTCTGGTTATTTTCCAACCCACGGGTCCTGCTTTTATGTAATTATTGTCCCGCCAAAAAATATTTTGTTTTAATGACCCGCCCCAACCCGCCCTGCAGTAAAGTGACAATTTCTTTACCCGTCCAAACCCGACCTGTGGTTATGAGACGACCCATGCATCACTACTTTCTACAACATCTTACATTAGTTTTCACTCCTTTCAGGCAAGAACAAGAATATTGAGGCCATCATGGGCACAGGTTCACCCAAACTTGACCAAAGAAAGGGATCTCTAGGGCATGTGCTTAGAAGCTGCCCAATGACCCTTGGCATAGGCTTCTTCCTCAAACAGCAAAGCAATCACTGAGATAGTAGCACTGGCATAAAACACACAGAATTCAATACTGTCAAGGATGTAGTGATGCCTCAGAGCAAAGACTACGAACAGGACTCCGAGAGTTGGCAATTTTTAGACCACATAAACTTCATTACACTCCATCTCGACAGATGATCATGGTAGTACTTACAGTGACCTCAGAAGAGGAAGAGAGCCATAAGAAGTTGGCTACTGGGCTTTTGCAGGACTCAGCCCGGATTTTGGCCATGTGTTTTTGTTGATGTTTTGCGTCACGTGTCTGCCCCGCCCTTGTCTCTTCCCCCCCGCTTCTGCACACCTGTTCCTCATGTCTAATTGTCTTGTCTATTTAGTTGAGCCGCATTGCCTTGAGCAGCATGGAATCCTCTGTTGTCTCCCGTCGTTGTTCTGTCGTGTCTGCACTTGTCTTTGTCCTGTTCTGTTTTTTAGTTAATAAACGCTGTTTATTTTAGCTATCCTGCATTTGGGTCTATTTTATCCCTGTGCCACTGACAAGGGGAGTGTAGAGGAGTATAAAACAAAATTTCTGAAAATTTCCTGCATCTAACAAAATACTTCCAAAGTAAAGCCAAATTTATTTAAAATACTATTTAATTTCAAGACTTTCTGAAAAAGTCATAATAAAAACTAATACAACTTAAAACCATCAGTTTAAACTGATAACCATTTTTATTTCCATGTTTTATTTATTCATCCAAAACATTCAGCATCAAAACACATTTACTCTGCTACAAGTTTAAATAAACAGAAAAGCCTTTTGTACTTTTTCGTAAAAAGTGTGCATCATTCACCATTTACAGTAAAAAGTATCAGTAAAAAGAAATAAATCCCAGATATATAAATATATCTGAATTGACCTCAGGCTTTAGTAGAACATATTAAAAGATCCTCACACGAAAAGACAGTAACAACCTTTTTTCCATCCAACTGGTCAATTTAAAACACATTGAAAACTATTTTAAGGTAAAAATTGATCACTTCTGTGAGAAAGCATCTGTTCACTCACAAGAAGAAATGCTTGTGTTGTGAGTTTACAGCAATGTTAACGTGCACAGCGTCGCCTGCAGAATTGTGTTATACATGACGCTGTTAACTACAACATACTGTATGGCTCACTGCTTCAGCTTGGCTCACTCAGTTCGCGTTTCTCACATATTATCTATTAGGTTGCAGTTAACTGACATTTACAAAAATTAAAACCAGGTAAACTGGTAAAAAAAGCTATAGGAACTATAGAAAGCTAGAAAGGATGTTTGTTCTGTAATGCCAAGGCATATGTTCTCAGTAAGATCAGCCTGAGGAACTATACTCCAAAGATGTCTTTCTTCCAACATACAGTTAGCTTTAACAAGTGAAAATGGATTTTGCTTACATGAAAATGACAACATTAAATTAAATAATCTCAGAACTGAGTATTGTGGAAACACCACAGAAGTTATTTCCCTGAAACTGACATTGACAACTGACAACTGAAATTTTATCCCTTTATTGAAGCTGAACAAAATAAAAAATCTCTGCTCATCATCACCAATAATTCAGTAGAAGCTGAAGTGGTGTAACTAAGTAGACATGAAACATACTGCTATGCAGTTTAAGCTCCTTTCCTCCTTTACTTTCCATTTCCCATATTTATATTCACCTGTGTGCTCTGCAGATACATTCTCATAGTTCTTCACTAGGTTAAGAACAACTAACTCTTCAGTTTAGTAAAATAGGAAATTGCAGTTTAGGATGCTCTTTACAAAACCACAAAATTCAATATCAGTTTAGTTTTTAATTTCAAATTTCATGGCCCTAACGTCATATGGCTGTCCTGTGTGAGTGACCTTGTGTGCTCTCAATCAAGTAAACCTCGTCCCACACTGTGCTCAGTGATACAGCTTCTATCCTGTATGAGTGCGTAGGTGTCGTTGTAGACTAATGTGTTGGCCAAAACTCCTCCCACATGCCGAGCAGTGATATGGCTTCTCTCCAGTGTGAACACGCCGGTGTGTTTGGAGATTACACTGCTGCATAAAACGCTTCCCACACTCTGAGCAGCGATACGGCTTCTTTCCGTTGTGAATGCGCTGATGTCTTTGGAGACTTCTCTGTAGGGCAAAACTCTTCCCACACTCCTTACAGCAATGTGGCTTCTCTCCGGTGTGAACACGCTGGTGTAGTTGGAGATCACTCTGTCGAACAAAATTCTTCCCACACTGTGCGCAGTGATACGGCCTCTCTACTGTATGAATGCGCTGGTGTGTTTGGAAACTACTCTGCTGCGTAAAACTCTTCCCACACTCCAAGCAGCGATACGGCTTCTCTCCTGTGTGAACACGTTGGTGTATTTGGAGATCACACAGCTGCTTAAAACGCTTCTTACACACTGAGCAGCAAAATGGCTTTTCTCCGCTGTGAATGCGCTGATGTCTTTGGAGACTGCTCTGTTGGGCGAAACTCTTCCCACACTCCTTACAGCAATGTGGCTTCTCTCCGGTGTGAGTGCGCTGGTGTTGTTGGAAATGACTCCGTTGAACAAAACTCTTTCCACACTGTGAGCAGTGATACGGCCTCTCTGCTGTGTGAATGACCCGGTGGGTCTGGAGCTCACTTCGTTGAATAAAACCCTTCCCACACTCTGAACAGTTGTATGGCTTCTCTCTTGTGTGAATGTGTTGGTGTCGCTTTAGATTACTCTGATAAGCAAAACTCATTCCACAATGTGAGCAGCGATGTGGCTTTTCTCCTGTGTGAACAAACTGGTGTGTTTGGAGATCCCTTTGATGAATAAAACTCTTCCCACACTCCGAGCAGTGATACGGCCTCTCTCCTGTATGAGAGCGCTGGTGTGTTTGGAGATCACTCTTCTGCGTAAAACTCTTCCCACACTCCGAGCAGCGATACGGCTTTTCTCCGTTGTGAATGCGCTGATGTCTTAGGAGATTGCTCTGTTGGGCAAAACTCTTCCCACACTCCTTACAGCAATGTGGCTTCTCTCCGGTGTGAGTGCGCTGGTGTTGTTGGAAATGACTCCGTTGAACAAAACTCTTCCCACACTGTGAGCAGTGATACGGCCTCTCTGCTGTGTGAATGACCCGGTGGGTCTGGAGCTCACGTCGTTGAATAAAACCCTTCCCACACTCTGAACAGTTGTATGGCTTCTCCCTTGTGTGAATGTGTTGGTGTCGCTTTAGATTACTCTGATAAGCAAAACTCATTCCACAATGTGAGCAGCGATGTGGCTTTTCTCCTGTGTGAACAAACTGGTGTGTTTGGAGATCCCTTTGATGAATAAAACTCTTCCCACACTCCGAGCAGTGATACGGCCTCTCTCCTGTATGAGAGCGCTGGTGTGTTTGGAGATCACTCTGCTGCATAAAACTCTTCCCACACTCTGAACAGCGATACGGCTTTTCTCTGGTGTGAGTGCGCTGGTGTAGTTCGAGATGACTCTTTCGAATAAAATTCTTCCCACATTGTGAGCAGTGATGTAGTTTCTCACCTGTGTGAATATACTGGTGTCTTCTCAGTTTTTTCTGGTCAGTGAAACTCTTCCCACACTGCAAGCACTGATGGACCCCTTTCTGCAACTGCAGAGGCCCAGAGATTGTTTGATGAATACTGGAGCTTCTTTCTGGCTTAAGATTCTGACACGTGTCTCCTGATTTGATCGGTGTCTCATGTTGATCAGGGTGGCATCTTGTGATGTGTTCATGGAGCAACATTTGAGATGAATATGAAAGTGAACACATGAAGCAGGGGAAGATTTCCAATTGGGCATCATCTATTTCTGGAGATGAAAATAAAAGACATTACAATCTCATTGTGTAATGAGGGGATTTTAGTTTTTAACCACTACAATCACAAGATCAAGCAAATACAGTAAACCAAAATCAAGCCCTTAGTGATGTGATGGATCCCTGTGCTTTTCTCCTGTCCCCAAGGCCCCTGCTAGTGCAATGAACAGATGACGTCAGGCCCCATTCACACCTGGTATTTACAGGCATGATGGGTAACTGGATCATAACTGGACAACACTAAGTACAGATGTGAAAAGGTTCAGCATTTTTGACAAGAGAAACCCAGTGACAAAATAAAATCAGAAGAGCTAAAAAACTATTCTGAGAAGCTGAAAAACACATTTTCAGCTGATGTCCCACCAGCAGTGTGGATTGGCCTGCAACCCCTGTGCTTTTCTCCTGTCCCCAAGGCCCCTGCTAGTGCAATGAACAGATGACGTCAGGCCCCATTCACACCTGGTATTTACAGGCATCCTGGGTAACTGGATCATAACTGGACAACACTAAGTGCAGATGTGAAAAGGTTCAGCATTTTTGACAAGAGAAACCCAGTGACAAAATAAAATCAGAAGAGCTAAAAAACTATTCTGAGAAGCTGAAAAACACATTTTCAGCTGATGTCCCACCAGCAGTGTGGATTGGCCTGCAACCCCTCATGAACTACTTAACACCACTGAACTCGGACAACACTCTACAAAAAGACCTGGGGTCTCAATTATAAAACTGTGCGTAGGATCCCTACTAAAGGTTTACGGGTGCCCAAAAGCAAAAAATGGCGTCCGCCAAAAAAAATTTCGATTTATAAAACCGTGCATACGCACACCTGTAAGAAACGTTCCCTTTATAAATCACAGATCAAGCACAGATGTGCGTATGTGAACCAGCCTCAAATCCCGCCCTGTACACGCCCATTTTTAACCATAAATAGTCAATGCAAATCACTGTGCGGGCACGAGAGTGGACCTCGTTATAATGAGTTTCCTCTGCGCTCTGCGGGTTTAAAAATGGGGTGAGGAGTCAGCGTCTCAGGGGGTAGCCACTGTCGCCTGCAGGCAGAGGTGGGTAGTAACGAGTTACATTTACTCCGTTACATTTACTTGAGTAAGTTTTTGAAAAAACATACTTCTAGGAGTAGTTTTAAATCACTATACTTTTTACTTTTACTTGAGTAGATTTGCGAAGAAGAAACTGTACTCTTACTCTGCTACATTAGGCTACAATGAGCTCGTTACTTTTCTTTTTACCTCTTTGGTATTCTACGCATCAATTTTAATGTTTAATTTTGACAGATAGAGAAACTTCCGCTAAGGCTCTACCACGTGACTGTTTCACCAATCAAACGTAGTTGTGCAGTTTCGTCACGTTACCATACTCAATCTCAGCGGCGGGACGGGTTAGTTAGCAACACAGCAGCTTTGTCGAGTTCAGCTGTTTCGAGTTTTTTATGTGCTCAACTTTACTCAGCGCCGCAAGTGCCGACAAACAGATGACATCAGACGTGTCGTTTCTTGCAGCGCCGAACACACATATTTAAAGGGATAGTTCACTCAAAATGAAAATTCTGTCATCATTTACTCACTCTCATGTTGTTACAAACCTGTATAAATTTCTTTGTTCTGATGAACATGAAGGAAGATATTTTGAGAAACAAAAGCTTTGCAACCAGAAGCTTTAGCTTTATTATTCTGAAGTAACAGTACTTTTACTTGAGTACAATTTTTGGCTACTCTACCCACCTCTGCCTGCAGGTTATAATTATATTAAAAGCAACATTGTTATAATTATATTAAAAACAAAATTGTTACAGTATCTACTTTTTAATATTGTTACACTCAACAAGAAGCCAGCCTTCACGTACTGCATTTAGTCTGTTCCCTACACTGTTATGTGTCAAGATAAAGGAATCATGTGTTGAACCAGGCCAGCGTGCCACAATGTTTGTGAGGGTCATGTTGGAGTAACATATGATTTGCACATTAATAGAATGCACATGCTTTCTATTAACATAAGCAAATTCATTTTCAGATGGTGCCCTTATAGCAACATGAGCGCAGCCAATTGCGCCGATTACATTTGGGAAACCAGACATTGCTGCAAATTGCATTTTAATTTCAGCCTGTTCTCGCACAGTGTAGGGGAACCTGACGTATCGACTACCCATATTAAGTATACCATTCAAAACGACAGATATTATGGCACTCAGGGACGGCTGTGATATACCAGACCTATAGGGTGAGATGATAGATTCCAATAGAATTATTTCATATACAAAAAGGTCTTAGACACAATGTTGAGGATTACTTATAGTTTTTTTTTATATAAATAATTTACCTGTCTGCCAATTCCCGCTGGAAACAGCCGGTTGTAAAGAACCCCAGAGTGGTGAGGATTTGTATTTGGACTGGGATGGCATGGTTCCGGCATGTTGCCCTCTCTAATACTGGACCCAATTCAACACATAGATCCAAGAGCACAGCTCTAGGGAATCATAATGGGCCAGGATATCATCATGGTCCCTGAAATCTCGTTCCCTCCTTATTCTGCCATTGGCGTAATCCTCCAACAGTGCCAGCAGTGCCATCATGGAGCATTACATACCCGGGTCATCGGAGGATTTATATGTTTCTAGCAATTAGACTGATCGTTAACACCTTGACAAAATCACAGAATTAATTTGTGGGTGAAAATTTAAGACAAAAATGTTATAGTGAACACATGCTTCTTCATTTGTAATGAACACCGTAATAATTAGGACCGATGATGAGTAGCGATTGTGCTTCATGACTGTATTTGCAGACTTTGACATTTTATGATAGCTATATGTACATTAAGGAAAATATTTCGTTTTTACACTGTGTTCTGCAGTTCTCTAATAAAAGGGCATTTCATGCTATTTTGTATCACATGTAGTCGCGCCTTCTCCTCCTGCGCTCCCGTTGTGGACAATGTGACTGTAAGGCAGCGCTGATTATTCATTCATTCATTCATCTTCTACCGCTTATCCGAACTACTCGGGTCACGGGGAGCCTGTGCCTATCCTCAGGCGTCATTGGGCATCAAGGCAGGATACACCCTGGACGGAGTAGCGCTGATTGTTATTATTATTATTTTATATATATATTTTTAATACATTTTGAATTACGTTTGGATTTTACTAGATATAGATAGCCTAAAACAATCGGCACAAATAACACTGTTGGATTTAATCTTCATGATAATGTGGATATAACGTATGAAATGGAGTGAAAATTAAATGTCATTAATTCTTATAATCGTTCTTCTCACATGTATTTTCTACAATCTAACTTCAGTTCACGACCTCACCATCTGTGTCGCCAATTCCCTTTGTCTCCAGAATGTGCGTAAGCACGTCTCAAAGTTTGCTTAAAAGGTGCGCACATTTTCCCGTCAAGTTTGTTTTTTATAGATCACAACCTTTGCGCAAAAACTGGCGTACGCACATTTCCAGCCCTGTTTTGTGCGTACGCATGCTTTATAAATGAGACCCCTGAACATGTGTTCTCCAGGTTCAATATTCATTAACAAGCCATCAACGCTTCCCCCGATGAACACCTCTCCTTTTCCATTTCCACACAGATAAAATAATTCTTGCACCTTGCACAATTTGTTTTCCTGGACTCATTTAAAATGATCATGCCAAACATCATTCACTACAAACTCAGATCTCTATGCCAAAACTCGCCTGTAACTGGATCACAGGTTTCCTAACCAACGGAGAGCAGCAAGTGAAGCTGGGACAAATCACACACAGTATTTGGATGCACTGCATGTTCTTTCTGCTCTTCGCAATTAAACTTATTGTCAAAATCCATAAAATGTGCTAATGGTGACAGGTCTATGTTTACATAGGAGGTGGAAAGGCTCTACCTCTAATGCAGACTCAATAACCTGGAGTTTAGCACTGACAAGACTCTTGTGATGACAGTGGAATTTAAAAAGACCCTACACACAGTCCAATGTTACACAGTTGTTCAGCACTGATTCTTTCAAGATTTTTGGCACAGCCATCAAAAATTAAATTGGCAGAATAACATAACTGTCATCCTCACCAGCAGACGAGGTACCTTCTTTGCTACCTGAAAAAGCAAAACCTGTGCTGTGCAACTGCTGTGAATTCTATAGAGCTACCATCAAATCCATCTATCCAATCAGTGCTCGATAACTACCTGGCTCATCTATGCCTTTCTACTGGGTCAGTAAGATCAGCACAGCACATCATTGAGATATCACTACAATAAAAATATCCTTGAGACCAGCAGTACTGGACCATGCAAGGGCTGGTCAAAGACGTCAGGAAAATCATGGGGAGGTGGAGTGTGTCTGGTGTTGGCAGATGCCCTTTTCCAGAGTCGCATACAAAAGTCCATTGTAGAATATCAGTGAATACATCAACACTGATTCACCAGGTTACAGACTTGTGCCTACTAGACCAGAACAGAAAAGTGTCTTGCTGTATACTTACCGCTTAGTGATGGACTAGTCGAGCAGTGCTAGTACATCGGAAGGAGCAACGTGCAGTGTGAGGAGTGACAAGAGTTTTAACGAAAGAGGGCTGGTCCATTTTTGGCTTTGTAGGGAAGCATCAGTGTTTTGAATATGATGCATGCAGCAACTGGAAACCAGTGGAGAAGTGCAGCAATAGAGAAGTATGTGAGAACTTAAGCAGGTTGAAAACAAGTCCTGTAGCTGCATTTTGGAAGTCCACCTGTCCTTAAGCACACATACAGCCGTGAGTTTCTGCTGGATGTCGGCAGAACCACATTTTTGGACTTAAACTCTGTGCATGAGGAAAAGCTGCGGGACCTCGGTCTGTTCCGGAGCCCTACACCATCACCGACCCCCACTACTGCACTACACAAGCCAGCTATCCCCACCATCGTACTGGCTAACGTACGCTTAGGGAATATACAGTCATACTGCTCGTTGCTGTATACATTCCCCCGAACTACAAAAACAGCAACAGGAACGATGCACTACATGAACTGTACCAGCACATCAGTGAGCAGCAGACAGCCCACCCTGATGCTTTTCTCATCATAGCTGGGGATTTCAATCATGCAGACTTAGAGTGTGTTTCCAAAAATACACCAACACATTAACTTTCCAACACGAGGTAATAACATTTTCGACTTTGTTTACACCACACAGAGAGGAGCCTACAAAGCCCTCCCCCTCCCCCACCTTGTTGCATCAGACCACATCACTGTCATGCTAATGCCTGCATACAGAGCACTCATTAAAGTCACTAAACCAGTTCAGAAACAAATTCAAGTGTGGCCTGAGGGGTCGTCAGAGGCTCTTCAAGACTGTTTTGACACCACCGACTGGAATATGTTTAAGCAGGCTGCCACATACAATAACACCACAGACCTCCAAGAGTACTCAGAAACTGTCACTGCCAACATCACCAAGTGCACTGATGATGTAACAGTCACAAAGACCATCACTGTCTGGGCCAACCAGAAGCCGTGGATGACAGGGGAAGTCTACAGACTCCTGAAGATGCGGAACGCTGCCTTCAGAGCTGAAGACGAGGTGGGCCTGAGGACAGCCAGGGCCAACCTATCCCGTGGCATCAGAGAAGCTAAGAGGCAGTACTCCAGGAGGATAGCCCATCAATTCAGTGACAGCAGAGACATTCAGAGCCTGTGGCAGGAGATACAGACCATTACAGTCTACAAGCCCCCACCACGGACCTGTGACAGCAACATCTCTCTGCTGAGCGAGCTGAATGCCTTCTTTGCTCGCTTTGAGAAGCAAAACAGCACCAATGCTCAGAAAACTCCACCTCCTCCCGGTGACCAGGTGATGATATTGACCCCGGATGGCTAGTCATGCACCGCATCAAGTCTGCCCCCCCACCCCCACCCCACCCCGAGTTTGCATATCGGTCCAACCGTTCGACTGATGATGCCATCTCAACTGCCCTCCACTCAGCACTCACTCATGTAGACAAAAAGGACTCATATGTCAGAATGCTGTTCATAGACTTTAGTTCAGCATTCAACACCATCATCCCTCAACAGCTCATTCACAAACTGCTCCAGCTAACCCTAACCCTAGACTCAACACTTCACTGTGCAACTGGCTGTTGGACTTTCTGACTGGAAGACCTCAGGCAGTACGGGTCGGCAGCAACACATCCAGCACCATCACACTGAACACTGGGGCCCCACAAGGATGCGTGCTGAGCCCCCTTCTCTTCACTCTGCTGACCCATGACTGCATACCATCACACAAATCCAACCTCTTCATTAGGTTTGTGGATGACACGACTGTGGTGAGTCTCATTAGCAACGAAGATGAGACAAACTACAGGAACGAGGTGAGACGCCTGACCAGGTGGTACAGTGACAACAATCTCTCTCTGAACGTGGAGAAGACGAAGGTGATAGTTGTTGACTTCAGGAGAGCGCACAATCAGCATGCTCCTCTGACCATCAACGGTGCGACAGTGGAGAGAGTGAGCAGCACTAAGTTCTTGGGTGTGCACATCACAGAGGACTTCTCCTGGACTGAAAACACTGCAGCACTGGTCAAGAAATCATAGCAGCGTCTCTACTCCCTCCGCAAACTGAGAAGAGCCAGAGCCACACCCCCCATCATGCACACCTTCTGCATAGGCACTATCGAGAGTATTCTATTGAGCTGCACTACTGTGTGATATGTTGCCTGCAACGCATCCTCCCAGAAGACGCTACAGCGCATAGTGAGAGCAGCTGAGAAGATTATTGGTGTCTCTCTTTCCTCCCTCCAGGATATTTCAGACACGTCTCACCCGCAAAGCCCTCTGCATTGCAGGTGATCCCACCCACCCATCACACAGCTTCAGTCTGCTGTCTTCAGGGAGGAGGCCGGGACCAACAGACTGAAAGACAGCTTCATTCATCAGGCTGTCAGGAAGCTGAACTCGCTCCTGAACTCGCTCCCAAACTTGCCCCCCCTTCCCTTTTCTGCCACAGGCACCATAGATCTATGAAACCACCCCACCCCTCCAGAGCCCACATCCACAGGTCCTTCCACTCCCCCTCCCACTAACATACAGTACAATGACATGCACCAGTCACTTTGTGTAACACTGGTCTGCTCATTTGCACTTGCACTTTATCTTCCATATGCCTGCTTTATTTAAATATTATCTGTATGCAACTTGGGAGTGACTAACGCAATTTCAATTCTCTGTATGTACTGTACATGTGGAAGACTGATAATAAAGCAACACTTGAACTTAATTAATAATTAGCATGAACATACATTTATATTATTTACTCATTGTTGTTATTAATATTTTATCTGACTTCTAGCTTATAACAACATGGTTAGAAGATTTCCCAGCTTTAGAGGTTGTGGTCAGAGTGCAGGGTTAGCCATGGTACGGCACCCTGGGGCAGAAAGGGTTATGGGCCTTGCTCAAGCTCAAGGGTTTTGCCAAAAAGTGGCAGATTGACAGTGCAGGAGCTTGAAGCCAGATCTTCTGATCAACAACCCAGAGCCTTAACCATTTTAGCCACCAATGCACTATGCACTGTAAAAATTACAGAGTGGAATAAAACAGATTGATTTGTTTTCTTTACAATGAAATGTATAAGAACAGATAGCATAGATGGAGTGTTACAATATCAGTGATACTTAACCTCATACTGTGGTTGTATAGAGGAACTCTTTACCTGTAGTCTCTTCCTCTTTAACATGCTTGCTCTGAAATCCACCTTGTACGCCTAGATTTTCCACAAATCCTGATGCATCTACACCTGAAATTCCACCAATTACATTAAAATTATTTCACCTCAAGTAAACCTCTGAATAACAGTTGGAACAAATATAGCCCATAAAATGTATGAGGTCCAATCTGAAACTTAATACACTGCTGTCTTACTGAGATAATCTTCATCTTCTTCCTTTTTTATACATTTCTGTTCATCCACAGGTGTGATGTGTTCCACAGAGTTCGTCATTGCATCACATAACGTTTCATCACCTGAATTTACAAAACACAAACAGGATACAAGTCACTGCTATGGGGCTGGTTTATTGTACCTCAGTTTGAATGAGATAACATGTGCATAGTGTTCATGAAATAGGCTGTGAATCCCCCGGGACCAAGACTAGGATAAGCAATTAAGGAAAGTAAATCACAAATTAGTTTATTGTATCTTTTTAACTTACCGACATAGTCTTCATCCACTGGTTCATTCTTTACATGTTTCAGGTGGTGTCCAGGGACGATGTGTCCTGCAGAGCCTGATGTCCCTTCACTTGAATCTGTACAAGTTTCATTCTGCTCAATCATACTGCATACTTTCTGAGACATTAAAGATAACATTGGTTTGCTTGAGCAGCAGGAAACTGACCACCAACAAGCCAGGATACATGTAACTTATTAAAGATGTAAACCAACCCCTGCCCACAGCTCTAATAGCTGCTTTTTATTGTATTAATACATTATTGTAGCACTTACAGTTATTTTGAAAGAAAAAAGCCTTTATTTATCGCATACACTACATTACACTGCAGTGAAATTATTTTCTCCATTCCAGGAGCATAGATGGTTAAAGGTCTTGCTCAGCGGTACAGACGTGGCAACTCTGCAGTTCTGGACCCCCAAACAAAGCTATCTGCTTGAGCTTGGGCATACGTTCTTCTGACTGAGTTATGCAGTTTGTATTGTTCTCACAATACAAGTTACATGTATTATTATCTTTCTGATGACTGCAATGATGTTTAGATGATCCATGAGAACATCCAGCAACCACAAACAGATCTAAGCTTCAATCTGTAAAACAGTGATGCTGGGGTCCTTTTGGAATAGTGCAATAATGTCATGTCCTCTACTTTCTAAAGTCTTTAATTTCACATGTATCTTTCATAAATATTTTAAATACATAAATATGCTGTTATTGACAAGAAAAGACAGGAAATGCGGGACCTGTGGGTTGAAAAAAAACCCGACCCGCGCATCACTAATTCACACCCTGTATTTAGATAATCAGGTGTTTATAGCTTTAAAAATCAAACAGAAAGAGAGAGAATGAGAAACTCTGGTACCTGAGACACAGCAGGAGGTTTTCTGAAATGTTGGACTTCAACTGATTCCATTATAAGGTTTGTTTTTAAAGGTCTTGATTCTAAATAAATAAATAAATAAATAAACAAACAATTAATAAAATGGAATCATAAGCAATGATAAATAATAAAAAAATAGATAAATAAATAAATAAAATTTAACATAAATATAAATTTATGTTTATTTATTTAAATTTATGTTATAAAAAACATAAATAAAAATAATAACAGATAAATAAATAAAAATCATAAGAAATAATAAAATCATAAGAAATAATAAATAATATCAGAACTCCAGAATCACTTCATACAAATTAAAATTACACTAAAAAGGCAAGAGTATAAAAAAAGTCCCCACATTCTCTAATTAGATAAAATATCCAGATTATATCTATTAACTACAATAAATAAACATGCTAACAGTCGAGGGATGTGTTTAACTACAGCAGTTTGCTATGAACGAATCCTAAATCTCTACTCTTTGACTATGTAGTGCACTACATAGTGTGAATACGCCTAGGGTTACTCCTATAGGCCCCTCCCTATGTAGTGCACTACATAGTGTGAATACGCCTAGGGTTACTCCTATAGGTCCCTCCCTATGTAGTGCACTACATAGTGTGAATACGCCTAGGGTTACTCCTATAGGCCCCTCCCTATGTAGTGCACTACATAGTGTGAATACGCCTAGGGTTACTCCTATAGGTCCCTCCCCATGTAGTGCATTACATAGTGTGAATACGCCTAGGGTTACTCCTATAGGTCCCTCCCTATGTAGTGCATTACATAGTGTGAATACGCCTAGGGTTACTCCTATAGGCTCCTCCCTATGTAGTGCACAACATAGTGTGAATACGCCTAGGGTTACTCCTATAGGCTCCTCCCTATGTAGTGCACTACATAGGAAATATGGAGCCATTTGGGACACAGCCAATATCCGATCAGCTCTCTTAGTTTAACTTACCTCATGCATCAAAGAATATTCACCAAATACAGACACAATAACAAACTTCTACCCTAAAACGGATCAAATGTGTTGTATAAATCTCAGTCAGGATACTTTACATACATGATGACAACATGCGAGGAAACAACAAGGGAAACGATGCATTTCCTCTTCATCTGTGGTGTGAGTTTACGGCGTAGATAATGTTAAAGCGCCGCCTACTGGAGCATCATGTAAATAACAACCTGTAACTGTAATGCATATCTCTCTCTCTCTCTCTCTCTCTCTCTCTCTCTCTCTCTCACTCTGTACACTGACAGATGGACAGGTTCATTTGTGTACTGGTGAAACAGTTGTGACTGAATTGTATTGTATTTTAGCTGTATCTTAGTCCTAACTGGGGCATTTGTATAGTTTAAATGAACACTCAGGGTTCCCACTCTTTTTCAGAGATCATTTTCCAGGACTTTTCCAGGACATTTCAAATTTAGCAAAAAAAAAAAAAAAAAGGATCACAGATTCACGGCCTAAAGTAATATGTTCTTCTCTCCAGAAGAAAAACAACGTACACTTTATGGCTATTACTTAACTATACTTTTAAAGACAATTTGTCATGTGAATGAAATTTCAACATTTATAAAATAAAAAGACCGCATATATTAATACCCTTTCCTTTCTCAGGCCAATGCCGTCATGCATGCTTTAGTTTGCTGTGCATTCCACTTGCACATGATATTCAGATTAACAAGGTTAATATAACCTGGTTACCCGTCACCATTTGCTGAAAACATTCGAGCACTTAAACTATTCCTAGCACCTGAAACCGCCAACACAAGACAACGTCATCCGTCACAGCGAGATTAAACAGCATAACAAAAAACCCGTCAAAACTCAGCGTCCCTGAAGAGAGCGCTTTCTGTTACTAATTTTTAAATGATCAAGATGATCTTTAAATGATCAAGAACATTTAAAAATAATAATTTTCCAGGACAACAAGATTTTTTCCAGGACAGTTTATGTTTTCTTTCATTTTCCATGTGTTTTCCAGGACTGGAACATTGGTCATTAATTTTCCAGAATTTCCAGGTTTTCCAGGACGCGTGGGAACCCTGACACTATTTAAATCTCAGTCCAAACATTCACATTTATTAGAACCTGTATACAAGTTTATATTTATATTTTGTTAGACAGGCCACACACCTCGGGTTACAAACTAGAGCATAGAAAACGTTTAAAATCTTTCTGTTAAAACTAATCAGCAATATTTCCCTAATACATACATAGTCCAGCAGGCGGCGCTGTAAACATTAACAAGGCTGAAAGATCCACAACAACAGAAGATAACAGATTAGGTCTCACTGATCTAATCATCTCGATGGGAAAAGATTTATCACAAGGCTCCAAACTATTGGATTGAATCGGTTTAAAAATAAAGCTTGTAATTGTGTCTGTATTTGAGAATGTACACTGCGTTCTGCTTTAAATCCTGAGGTAAGTTTTTCTTTAGCTAAAACATTCTGCTAGCAGCCCGTTGACGCCTGAGATAGGCACAGGCTCCCCGTGACCCGAGGTAGTTCGGATAAGCGGTAGAAGACGAATGAATGAATTCTGCTAGCAGTCAGTGGCTGAATCCCAAATGCCTCTGAACTCCCTTTGAAGTGCTCTAGAATACAGTGCAGTGTATTTACCCTGTGTACTCACCCTATGTGTTCACTCTAAATATTCACCCTGTGTATTCACCCTATGTAGTGTTGTGGAAGTTCCGAGGTTAGAGAGATTTAAAGAATAAAGTATAACACTGGTAGACACGAGCAAGAGTAAAAAGGTTACACAATTTATTGTGCTCAGCTGCGCAGCAGGACCCAACACTCCACATGTAACATGAGGACAAAGCCTTATGAACATCTTAAGATTAGAAATTTCCACTACAGTAGTGCACTACAGTAGATAGTCAAAGAGAAGTGATTTGGAATTCGGTCTTGGACAAAACATTACAGTTTGTTATTGTATTAAATCACAGCTTTATATCCATAATATTTAAATATATAATTGGAATTTTGACTAATTGATTTTTTTTAATTATACTTGTTTTTATGTTAAAGTTTAAAATATGAACACAAAACAAAACTAAGCTAAATAAATCATTATTTTATTATTATAGTTTTCTAGGTGTAGAATTTTAATATACAATTAACAAAAGCCTGTTTTTTTTGTTTGATTATTTAAATTAATTTAGATTAATGCAATGAATAATTTAGCATATTTATTAGTCTCCTGAATTTAAGTGTCCTTTTCCAGAAACACGGCCATTTAAACCTCCTAACAAGAACTTTAAATGGAGCCAGCAGAGGTCCGACCTTGCTGTTCTAGAAAACCTCCATGAACACAAACCCCCACAGCCACAATCCAACATTTTGTGTAAAGACCTCCAGAATTATTGAGCTCATTATAACAGCAAAGGAACTGGATGTTCAACAAGGACATGAATGTGATGGACAATCACGACACTTTGACCTTATCTATTCATAATCGTGCTCCTTTACTGTCCTGGTACCTCAGTGATGAAACATTCTGAACATTAAATTGTCATTGTTGTTAATGTTAATGAGGGTTTGTAGTGTTTTTATGCACAAACATAAATACTAACGATTGTCTTTGTTAATATGAATTATTACTCTTTGGTCTTTAGGTTTGTGGAAGTATGCAAATGGAACCTTTTACAGTTCCTGGTGTAGAGACATCCGAGTGTGTGGGACACGTCACAGACCTCCAGAAAGATCTAAAAAAGGAAGAATCATACATTTGTAAGTCAACATGACACATTACAGTCCAGTCTGTTGATTAGTAAAAAAAAAATATTTTAACTTTGTTTGATTTGTGAGTAGGGGGGCACGGTGGCTTAGTGGTTAGCACATTCGCCTCACACCTCCAGGGTTGGGGGTTCGATTCCCGCCTCCGCCTTGTGTGTGTGGAGTTTGCATGTTCTCCCCGTGCCTCGGAGGTTTCCTCCGGGTACTCCGGTTTCCTCCCCCGGTCCAAAAACATGCATGGTAGGTTGATTGGCATCTCTAAATTGTCTGTAGTGTGTGATTGCGTGAGTGAATGAGAGTGTGTGTGTGCCCTGCAATGGGTTGGCACTCCGTCCAGGGTGTATCCTGCCTTGATGCCCTATGACGCCTGAGATAGGCACAGGCTCCCCGTGACCCGAGGTAGTTCGGATAAGCGGTAGAATTGAATGAATGAATGAATGATTTGTGAGTGAACCACATCACGTTTTACTTTAGATTTATACATTACATGAAAATATTGAAATTTAAATGATGTTATTTCTGGTTAAATCGTGAATCGAGTCACGACACACATGTGAAAAAGGAAGAACCTGAAGAAGAAGAATCTCTGACAGAAACCATGCTTAGACCCCAGACTGGAGCTCAGTAGCTCTTTATTTTCAGCACTTGTGCTCCAAACCGAACCCCATTGGTCTTCACAGCTATACTTGAGATTAATATAAACATACATTACAACATACAATTTCAGGTGATGGGACATCAAACGCTGTGGAGAACAAAGTCCAATTGAATGGAGGATTTCAAAGGAAGCAAGTAAAAGAGGAAGTTTCTGAGGATGAACACTACCCCAATACAATGGGTTAAGTATCACGGTTTTTGTGACACCCCTTTTAAAGTTTGCTTTTAAATTTACACAAGTCAGTAGTGAATTTTGCCCACATATTAAAGACCGGGTATTAAAGACTTTTAATGTTATACAAAGATTAATATTAGATATATTTAAATGTGTTTGTATTTGTCCCGGGGCATGGTGGCTTAGTGGTTAGCACGTTCGCCTCACACCTCCAGGGTCGGGGTTCGATTCCCGCCTCCATCTTGTGTGTGTGGAGTTTGCATGTTCTCCCCGTGCCTCGGGGGTTCCTCCGGGTACTCCGGTTTCCTCCCCCGGTCCAAAGACATGCATGGTAGGTTGATTGGAAAATTGTCCGTAGTGTGTGATTGCGTGAGTGAATGAGAGTGTGTGTGTGTGGGTTGGTGATGGGTGATGGGTTGGCACTCCGTCCAGGGTGTATCCTGCCTTGATGCCCGATGACGCCTGAGATAGGCACAGGCTCCCCGTGACCCGAGGTAGTTCGGATAAGCGGTAGAAGATGAATGAATGAATGAATGAATGAATGTATTTGTCCCCAATGAGCAAGTCTGAGGTGACTCAGGTGACTGTGGCGAGGAAAAACTCCCTTAGATGGTAAAGGAAGAAACCTTGAGAGGAACCAGATTCAAAGGGGAACCTCATCCTCATCTGGGTGACACTGGAGGGTGTGATTATAAATATACAGTCTGATAAATGTGTATTGATGCAAAAGACCACATGGAGTTCACATCTCCTATTTAGTATAGCAGAGTCTAACTGGAGCTGGTAAATCTCTAGATTCCTCAGGATCCTCACAGAGTCGGCCTCATCTCAGTGGAGGTCCAAAATCTTTTTGGCACAGAAGACAGTCAGAGCTGGTACAATTCCTGGATGCCTTGTGATTTAAGAAAGAGAGAAGCAGTGGAGAGGAATTAACATAGCTGCTGTTCATAATATTAACAAGCACTAAATGATAATGTGCATTTGGTCAGATGTAATATTGCACAGTATTATGGGATGTATTATGTGTACGTCTGACTAAAGAGATGAGTTTTTAATGTACATTTAAACAGGGAAAGTGTGTCTGAGTCTGTCCGAACACTATCTGTTCAAAGTTTGGGAGCTAAATAAGAAAACGCTCTACACCTTTAGTAGACTTGGATATTCTGGGAACTACCAGAAGTCCTGAGGTTTGTGATCTGAGTTGGGATCAATTAGAATCCTTCCCCCAAAATCTCTGCTTGTGTGTTCACCAGATTTTCTCCATCTCCAACTCATATGTTTATTTTATAATAATTTATTATTATAAAAAATGTATTCTATTTTTGCGACATGTTTCCAATAGTCTTTGTTGTTCTGTTCCAGAAATGGACGCCGCACAAGTCTTGTCCTGCTCCTGGTGTTCACTTTCTTGTACATCTCAAATTTACCTCCACAAACACATCAAAAGATGCCACAATAACGAATAAGAGAATTTAAGATCAAGTGAAATAAAATACGAAACTCAGATTCATACAATAATCAGCCGTATTCAGCAAATGGGTAATAATTCAGGTGGTGGCTCGGATCAGCGATCGGAGAAAGACGTCTATCGCTGCTCACAGTGTGGGAAGAGTTTTAGTGACCGGAGTAATCTCAGACGACACTAATACATTCACACGGGGTGAAACCACATCACTGTTCATGGTGTGGAAAATGTTTTATTCAGAGGAGAGATCTCAGAGAGCACCAGGTCCTTCACACGGGTGAGAAGCCGTATCACTGCTCAGAGTGCACCAAGAGTTTTTCTCGACAACGTGATCTCCAAACACACCGACGCATTCACACGGGAGAAAAGTTGTATCACTGCTCACGGTGCAGGAAGAGTTTTACCAGACAGATCGATGTCCGAAGACACCAGCTTAGTCACACAGGAGAGAAGCCGTTTCAGTGCTCTCAGTGTGGGAAGAGTTTTACTAGACAGAGTACTCTAAAATCCCACTGGCACATTCACACCGGACAGAAGCCTTATGACTGCTCAGAGTGTGGGAAGAGTTTTACTCAACACAGTGATCTCCAGAGACACCGACGTGTTCACACCGGAGAGAAGCCGTATTGCTGTTTACATTGTGGGAAGAGTTTTACTCGACATAGTACGCTTGAAGCACACCAGATCATTCACACAGGACAGGAGTATGGAGTTAAATCTATACAGTTAGAAATTTGATTGCTGAAATATGTATTTAAATATTATTAATAAATTTTGAAGTGTATGACAAATAGATTAAAATTTTCCCGTGTACAGGAAAATGTGTATTGTTTCACTTATCAGAATCAGTATGTGTGTGTATGTCTGATTGTGTGTGTGTATGTGTGTTTGTGTGTGGGTGGGTGGGTGTTTGTGTGTGTGTTTGTGTGTATGTGTGTGTGACCAACATGGGTTAAATGGCTATTGTATACCGGATTTTACTAAGAGATTGTAATACCCTGAAGTCATGTATAGATGGATGATGATGATGATGATGAAAAACAGAATGAGAATCAGTGCAGCGTTTTGTAATGAGTGACACTTGAGTGCTGGGAAAATGTTGATGTATAGAAATATCAGCCTTGGCATTGAGTTTGATATCAGATCTAAAATAAAGTGAGTTTTTATGACCCATTATTATGATGTTATGAACGGACTGCTCCATCAGGTGGCGCTGTGAACGCGAGATTGTACGAGATTCCGCGTGAGTGCTGGCGCATGCGCACATCGCCGCTCGTGTTTCAACCTTAACCTTTCACCGGGTTGTTGTTACCTTTAAACACAATGTGTCTCTGTGTGAGATGCTGGAGATCTGCGCAGTTATCAGAGTTATGACGAGTTCACAAGGTTTATTAGTGTCAGATAAGATGAAGAGCAGCAACGTGATCAACGGACAATAAGGAACTTTTCTGGAGCCTAGTAACACCTTCATCTTCATCATCATCTACAGATGGACATGGGGACAGTGTTGTGTTTCTGTCTCTCTGCGGTTCTGTTGCTGTTTGTATTTATTGTTTATAAACTGGGTTTATTTTACCAACTCCTTCATAAGGTATGTACTGTACATCTAAATCCACTTATACAATTTATTATACTTTATTATACTTTATTATTATTGTAACTGTCATCAGTCTGATTGTGACTGAAGCTTTCACATTCAATCCGAACTTTAAAAACTAATGTAGTGTAATAATAATAATAATAATAATAATAATAATAACAACAACAATAATGATAGTAATAATAACGACAATAATAATGATGATAATGACAATAATAATAATAAAGCTTCATTTATATTTTACTTGTTATGGATGTTATAGATTTGTGTATATTATTATTTATGATTATTATATTATTATGACACTGAAATGTCCAGACAAATAACAGCACTTTGTTTGGTGTGTTGGTGAATTATGGAGCGATTTATCAGGCAATATTAAAGGAAATGTAAACGCTATTTATATTATAATTATATCAGTATAATTGTGTTTCCTACTTGTTGTAAAAATCTCTAACACAAAGTGACCAAACAAATTCATGTGGAGTTTAATTTCTTGTCCCGCGCGTTTTAATCTCACTATTAATTCCCCATATTGTTTGTTTCACTTCCTCTGGCTTTGTGTTCAGATCCTGACTCTAAACTTAAAGGTGGGGTCTCCGATGTTTGAAAGCCAATGTTGACATATAAAATCACCAAAACAAACACGCCCCTAACCCAAATGGGTCCCACCCCTGTATTGATAGCTCCGCCCACACATACATACGTAACCCAGGCAACTAATGGAAAGAAATGTGTCTTTATCATAGCTGAAGGGAAGAACAATACGATTGCAGATAAACAAACAAGCAAAAATGACACACAAGCATAATCATGCAACGGATGGCATATATTAGTTCTGTGTAACAAAGCAAAACCAACGTTACTCACCTATCGAGAAGGAAAAAAGTGCCTCGGCGTCTTAAGTAAAGTTGGCCGCATATTCACAGATTGGAGTTTCCCGAGTCAATAACTCCTGAGCTAAATGCTAAATGAACAGACGTCTCAAAATACAGACAGAAAGCCTTTCATTCACTTCACTGAACAAAAACAAATTTATTAATGTTGCTATTTGTTAAGTTAACTCACTTAACCTGTCTAAAATGATATGGTTTTTCAGTAAGAGGTAATGAGTAGAGAAGGAACTGAAGTGAAATCCCAAATGGGCAATTAGTATTGAGATTAAAATACAGCAGGTCATAACTGGAAAGACGGGAAATTTAATTGCACACAGACTTTGCTTTTTTTTCATTTGACATTAGTCGCACGTTGTGCTGTCGCGTAAACGGACACGCAAACAGTTTGCATTTGTGTTTGAATTATGTCACGTTTTTACAACGACAAATAGGAAATGTAATTGCAATATAAAGTATAATATAAATATAATTGCAAATAAAATGTGTTATTCCTTTTAATTATTGTCCACAAAATAGCTCCATAGTGCATATTACAACTGAAATAAAATGATCTGTACATTAGTGCAGATATAAAATAGTGGATCAGTGTGAGGAAGGAAGGTGCAGTATAACGGTCAGATTCGTAAACAGAATCTCACTGCTCACATAATCTCACAGAACAATTTATTTGCACTACCATGCACTGCTCACACTTTATGTACATAACTGATCAGTCATATATTCTGTATTCATATTTAATACTCATACTGTCTATATTGTCTCACATCGTCTGTATTCTTCTTTTTGTCTTTTGCTGTTTGTACTTTTGAGAGTCACAAACAGCTGGAACCAAATTCCTTGTGTGTCAACATCAACACACTTGGCCAATAAACCTGATTCTGATTCTGAATGTATCTGAACAGTGGTGGGGTAGTTTATTAATTGCCTCTCTGCTATGTTGGGGTTGGTCAGGCTGATGGGCTTGAGAAGGTGTTGAAAGCTGGTGTCACTGAGAGTAATGATGACACCAGCTTTCAACACCTTCTCAAACAAGTGGTTAGCAGAGTGTGGGGCTTTGGGTTTACAGTTAGTAATTTGTCTGAGCCCCTTCCAGACGGAAGCAGATTCACTGGCTGACTTCTCGCACTGCATCGCTAAACTGCATTGTACTTAAGCTCTTTAGACCTAGTTCTGTCCAGACTCTTGAATGCAGCTTCCTTTTCCCACCTTAAGCTGTCTGAGTCTGAGTGAGAGATGATTCACAGCCCAAAGCCTTCAATATATAAGACCAGACTGTGTATATACATTATGACAAAATTATGTGATCACTGACCGCTCAAGTCTGATAGCTTTGGGGAAAGTCATTGTTTTTGAATCTGATTTTGTGTGGATGATCCCTTTGAGGCTGTCCTCAGACACTGTTTCAGATAAATGTAGTGTACAGAGGTCTGGTTCCTACTGACGATGATCTCAGGTGATCTCACCACTCTCTGTAGGTCCAAGTGTTCACTGTCAGAACAGAGCAGCTCTACCAGGCTGTGATGCAGCCATTAAACATGTGGGAGCTCAGTGGTTAAGGTGTTCGACTACTGATCAGAAGGTCATTGGTTTGAATCCTAGGTCCACCAAGTTGCCACTGCAGGGCCCCTGAGCAAGGCCCTTAACCCTCAATTGCTCAGGTGTATAAACTGAAATAAAAAAATGTCACTCTGGATAAATGCTGTAAATGTAAATGTTCTCAATGGTGCAACTATTAACACTGTGAGTTCACTGCCATTACAAACCAGTTTGTCTTCTTCATGATGTCCCAGATGGACTCAGGGCTCTCAGGGCTGTTCTTATCACTGTGTGAGTGTGGACAGACCATTTGTGGTCATTAGTAATATAGACACGAAGGAATTTAAATCTGCAAACTCTTGTTCTGTTCATGTGAACTGGGGCATGCTGTTCTTCCTGTCTCTTCTTGTAGTCCAACTAATGATCATCAGCAGGACTGTAAAATACAGAATTTACTGCAACAGTAAAGAGATCAAATTGGCCTTAATAAAATCTAATTAAACACTATGAAGGACTGCAGCTTCATCAGTCCTTAGGCAGGTAGTAGATAAAGCCATAATATTTCTGCTTTTTAACCTAAGAGCTAACAGTAAGACCAAAAATCAACTATTTGGACATTTCATTGCCACATAGTTGTTCATACTGTAGGTTTTTTATTTTTTCCACCACCTGTCCAAAATAAAAAACCTAAATTAATATGTAACGTATAAAAATATGACGTTATATGTTATGTCTCAATGTCTTTGTTTGCTGTTGATTGAACTCAAACAACTCTTCTCAGACGGACAGGAAGAGTCCTCGGCAGGGAGGCGAGAGCGTGGCAGAGGTGCTTCAGGCTCATGGCATCAAGTTCGTGTTCACGCTGGTTGGAGGACACATCTCTCCTATCCTGGTGGCATGTGAGAAACTGGGGATCCGTATCATAGACACTCGTCACGAAGCCACAGCTGTGTTTGCTGCTGATGCAGTGGCAAGACTCTCAGGTAAACTGAGCCTTGTTTCATTAGCAAGCTGAAAGTGTGATGCTGTAACCACATCACTTTACCGCAGACTTTAGGGGTTTTACAGTAAACGGGATGAATAGATATTGTTTTATAAGCTGTTGATCTTACGCTCCACTTATTCTGGGTTATTTTGTGTGGATTTGTCACCTGGAATTCTCATTCATTCATGGGTGAGGGAATATTTGTAAGCCATTGCGTATATGATTGCAGTCTAATTACAGTCGTGTGTTCTGGTGACTTGATGTTCTTTCAGAATATAAATCACCAGAATATATTTTTTCTATACCCCTTTATAGAGCAACAGCACGATATTCCAGTCTGGAAGTGTAATCTGACCCAGAATCTAAAACAACGTCTACATTCCAGTTGAATGCGAATGCCTGAGTGAAGTTTCAGTATGTAAATAATGCCCTTTCTACTGGGAATTTGCCCCACGCAGGTACAGTAGGTGTGGCTGTGGTAACGGCAGGACCAGGGCTTACCAACACGGTTACTGCGGTGAAGAACGCTCAGATGGCCGAATCCCCTCTTCTTTTGATGGGTGGAGCTGCTGCCACCCTGCTGCAGGTCAGACATTAACAATCTGTTAAATGTATGTTTAGCATTAATGTAACAGCATAGAAAAGAAACTCACAAACATGAAAAATGTTAACAGAAACCACATCACTGACATGAGACATAATATTGAACAGAGTAATAATGGTACAAACCCATCTGAAGGATCTTGGGCAGCAGAAGTACTGAAGCATGTCACTGACGGGTGTTTTTTGTTACCCAGAATGCCCTGTAAGATTGTCTAAACATTTATTAGATACGATTGTCTGTGCTTTGGTTGAGTCCCAGCTGTAACCTGTACTTGTGCCAAAAATTGTACTCAAGTAAAAGTACTGTTACTTCAGAATAATATGACTCAAGTAAAAGTAAAAAGTAGACATCCAAATAATTACTTGAATAAGAGTAAAAAAGTACTTGGTGAAAAAACTACTCAAGTACTGAGTAACTGTTGAGTAACCTCTGGTTTATTTTTTAACATGACAACAATCAGACAGACAAAAATACAAAATAATCTTTAGGCAAATTATGGCTCATCCAATCAATAAAATAAATTAAAATTAATTAATTACAAAATAGCTTAAATTAAAATAATTCAGGTAAATTCAAGTACTTAATAAATAAAATAATAATAAATAAAAAATAAATATGCACAAGTAACACAAATTTCCAAACCTTTATACTTTTTTACCAGGCAGAGCTAGAACGAGGCAGCCCATAAATTCTCATAAACTGTGTGTGTGTCTCCAGTGACAGAACAACAGAAGGAAACACACACACACATTTCACTTCTTTTGTGTTGTGATTGTTGCACATTTGATGCCTTGATGAAAGGGCAATAATAATGAAATACATCTCCTTTAATTAATTTCAGGAAGCCTCTAGTACTTTCCTTAGTTTCAGGTAAGCTAAAGCTTCTGGTTGCAAAGCTGTTTTTGTTTCTCAAAATATCTTCCTTCATGTTCATCAGAACAAAGAAATTTATACAGGTTTGTAACAACATGAGAGTGAGTAAATGATGACAGAATTTTCATTTTGAGTGAACTATCCCTTTAAATATGTGTGTTCGGCGCTGAGTAAAGTTGAGCACATAAAAAACTCGAAACAGCTGAACTCGACAAAATTGCTCTGTGTACTGTATGCCTGCGCCTCGTCCATTAATTCAATAGTATATAGCAGAAAAAGGTCTCCCTTACTTCTCAGCGTAAGAAATACAAGGTGTGAACTATGGGGTCAGAATTGTTTCGTTATTCTGAATAAATATACTATGATCCACAAATAAATATAAAGAGTTTCACAAATATTTTTTAAATCAACAAATGCACAATAAGCAAATTGTAAATATATGTTACACATTTCACAAAAAGAAATGAAATTCACAAATAAATAAAATGGGATTTGCAAATAAAAAAATATTTATAAATATATATTTAATTGTATTTATTTGTGAATGGCTTCCTGCTCATTTGTGAATCGCGTTCTGTGCAATTGTGAATCACTGCACGCATTTGTGGATTGCGTTCTGTGCATTTGTGGATTTGAAACATTTCCAACGTCAAGACGTGCACAAGAATCCACAAATAGGTAGACTCCGCCCACCGTCTACTCCAGCCAATCGGACAACGGTCTTGTGGCGCTGAACAATCGTGGCACGGTCTACCTCCAACCAATCACGTTCTGATTTACTCGCAATCGCATGACTCGAAATCATGACATTATCTACTGTATGTGAAATACTAAAAAATAAAAATAAAAAGCCCAGAAACAGAGATGAACAGACAAATATTGTAAACTCCTGATAGAGATAACATGCATGCTATTCTTACTAATCGGTCAAGTGCAGGTCATTTAGAAACAGAAGTTTCATGTGAAATAGCATTCAGTGTCAACTCACTGTACACCTGTAAACATGGCTCACATTTTGCTGATTGAAAATGTACTGTGTGGAAGCAGGATGCATTATGCTTACAATAACTCTTAGGTTTCATCATTCAAGGTATCATAATTCCTCTATACAGCTTGTATACATTAGAATAAAATGTCATTTCTTCACGACCATAATGCTTTATATAACGTAGAACGATGGCACACAGGGCTAAGTCATGTACGTGCAAGTGAAAGCATCAGTATGAGAAAAATGCAAAGTAAAAAAAAATCATGAGACTAAATACATGTGAAAGGGCACACAAAATAGAACAAGAGACTCGTACTGGATGAAAAAAACCGAGTGCAAACTAGACACCACATTGAAGAACAACCTCAGAGCGAATAAATCAGAACGTGATTGGTTGGAGGTAGACCGTGCCACGATTGGTCAGCGCCACGAGACCGTTGTCCGATTGGCTGGAGTAGACGGTGGGCGGAGTCCACCTATTTGTGGATTCTTGTGCACGTCTTGACGTTGGAAATGTTTCAAATCCACAAATGCACAGAACGCAATCCACAAATGAGCAGGAATCCATTCACAAATAAATACAATTAAATATATATTTATAAATATTTTTTTTATTTGCAAATCCCATTTTATTTATTTGTGAATTTCATTTCTTTTTGTGAAATGTGTAACATATATTTACGGTTTGCTTATTGTGCATTTGTTGATTTAAAAAATATTTGTGAAACTCTTTTTATTTATTTGTGGATCATAGTATATTTATTCAGAATAACGAAACAATTCTGACCCCATAGTGAACTGACTGAAATGCGTGTCTCACGGTGAGGACTTGAGAGCTCTGTCATATGTAACCTAAAAGACAAACATCTGGCAGACACAGAAGACACCTCATAATGTAGCTGCTCTCTCGCACTTTTACTAAGGTAAACATGCTTTCAATATGAGGCCAGGGGTGCGGGTTTTCCTCCTCGTTTGTGTCTGCATTGCCGACGGTTGATTCTGACATGTTTGTGTTGCTAACTAACCCGTCCCGCCGCTGAGGTTGAGTATGGTAACGTTACGAGACTGCACAACTACTTTTGATTGGTGAAACAGTCACGTGGTAGAGCCTTAGCGGAAGTTTCTCTATCTGTCAAAATTAAACATTAAAATTGATGCGTAGAATACCAAAGAGGTAAAAAGAAAAGTAACGAGATCATTGTAGCCTAATGTAGCAGAGTAAGAGTACAGTTTCTTCTTCGCAAATCTACTCAAGTAAAAGTAAAAAGTATAGTGGTTTAAAACTACTCCTAGAAGTATAATTTTTTCAAAAACTTACTCAAGTAAATGTAACTCGTTACTACCCACCTCTGGCATCGACGATACAGCAAATAGAAATGTTTTGAAAAAGAACCACCACACACACACCAAACAGGTTAACCAAGTAAAACAACAGCAGCTGATGAGCGAAACGTGAGAACTGTGAAGAAAAAGTTCTAAACAACCGGCAATGACATCACCAACAACCTGTTGACCTTCATCAACATGAGCACTCATCAGAAGTCCAGAGATGAGCTACAAAAGTTCTGAAGTATAGATAGAAAGATGAAAGTGTGGAGGAAGAAAGAAACAGTTCATGATGCAAAACATACGAGCTGGTGTGTGAAGCATGGTGGTGGTGGTACTGGTTTCATGGCCTGGTCTTCTGGAACACACTCACTAATCTGTATTGATGATGTAGCTCATGATGGTAGCAGATTTACAGAGAAATGCATCACATTTAATCAGGAGGAGCTTCATCATGCAGCAACACAGCGATCCAGAACACACTGAATCACAACACAGGACTTCATTGGGGGAAAGAGGGAGGGATTTAAGTCAGTCAGCAGACCTGAACCTTCAGCATTTTATATCCTGGAAAACAGTTTGATGTCAATGTGCAAGCAATACAACTTAATATTAAGTGTTATTTAGTTTAGTTATTAATTGTTCCTGTAATTTTGCTCTTGACCACCAAAAGATTTATGTTCTTTACACATGAAGCTATAAATATTAGGAAAAATAGAATCTGTTTGTGTGTGTGTGTGTCTGTGTGTCTGTGTGTCTGTGTGTCTGTGTGTCTGTGTGTGTGTGTCTGTGTGTGTCTGTGTGTGTCTGTGTGTGTCTGTGTGTGTGTCTGTGTGTGTGTCTGTGTGTGTGTCTGTGTGTGTCTGTGTGTTTGTGTGTGTTTGTGTGTGTGTAGGGTCGAGGAGCTTTGCAGGACATTGATCAGATGTCCCTCTTCAAGCCACTCTGCAAGTTGTGTGTGTCGGTGCGGAGTGTGAGGGAGATTGTGCCCACTGTGAGAAGAGCTCTGGCCGTGGCTCAGTCCGACACACCAGGTCCACAGCAACAGTTAATATTCTTCACTACAGGATGCCACACCCTGAACCCTTTCATGACCGTTTGTACTTTGGTTCTGTTTGTTTTTCAGGTCCTGTTTTTATCGAGTTCCCCATAGACACTCTTTATCCCTATCATCTGGTAGAGAAAGAGTTTTCTCCTAAAAGCTCTCCTAAAGGAATCATGGGAAATATTATTGCATGGTATGAAAACACACGCTAACACGTTAGACTGCAGAACTGATCATACAGTCGGATGTGTTGTTTAACACAAACCTGAATGAATCCTGAGTGCTGTTTGTCCTCCTCACAGGTACCTTCACAATCATCTAACTAACCTTTTCGCTGGAGCGTGGGAAGTGCGAGACATCTCTCCTCTGCCTGTGTACATACCTAAAGCTACAGACCAGGAGGTGCGACTTCATACAGTTATCTACAGTCTCTATAATTCTGTTGATGTTAATGCAGCATTTATTGTTTTTCTCTTATTATGATCATGTATGTGAAATTTTCAAAAGAATGTCTTGGGACAATATACTGCAGCTTGTACCTGTGAAGTGTGCAGTACACCACCCTACAGTACACCACCCTACAGTACACCACCTTACAGTATACACCCTACAGTACACCACCCTACAGTACACCACCCTACAGTACACCACCTTACAGTACACCACCTTACAGTATACACCCTACAGTACACCACCCTACAGTACACCACCTTACAGTACACCACCTTACAGTATACACCCTACAGTACACCACCTTACAGTATACACCCTACAGTACACCACATCACAGTACACCACCCTACAGTACACCACCCTACAGTACACCACCTTACAGTATACACCCTACAGTACACCACCCTACAGTACACCACCTTACAGTACACCACACTACAGTACACCACCTTACAGTATACACCCTACAGTACACCACCCTACAGTACACCACCTTACAGTACACCACACTACAGTACACCACCCTACAGTACACCACCTTACAGTACACCACCTTACAGTATACACCCTACAGTACACCACCCTATAGTACACCACCTTACAGTACACCACCTTACAGTATACACCCTACAGTACACCACCTTACAGTATACACCCTACAGTACACCACATCACAGTACACCACCTTACAGTACACCACCTTACAGTATACACCCTACAGTACACCACCTTACAGTACACCACCTTACAGTACACCACCCTACAGTACACCACCTTACAGTATACCACCCTACAGTATACACCCTACAGTACACCACCTTACAGTATACACCCTACAGTATACACATTACAGTACACCACCCTACAGTACACCACCCTACAGTACACCACTTTACAGTATACACATTACAGTACACCACCTTACAGTACACCACCCTACAGTATACACATTACAGTACACCACCCTACAGTACACCACCCTACAGTATACACATTACAGTACACCACCTTACAGTACACCACCTTACAGTATACACCCTACAGTACACCACCCTACAGTACACCATCTTACAGTACACCACCCTACAGAATACACCCTACAGTATACACATTACAGTACACCACCCTACAGTACACATCTTACAGTACACCACCCTACAGTGTACACCTTACAGTACACCACCTTGCAGTACACCACCCTACAGAACACCACCCTACAGTATACACCTTACAGTACACACCCCTACAGTACACCACCTTACAGTACACCACCCTACAGTATACACCTTACAGTACACCACCCTACAGTATACACCCTACAGAATACACCCTACAGTACACCACCCTACAGTACACCCCTTACAGTACACCACCCTACAGTACACCCCTTACAGTACACCACCTTACAGTACCCCACCCTACAGTACACACCTTACAGTACACCACCTTACAGAATACCACCCTACAGTACACCACCCTATAGTACACCACCCTACATTATACACCTTACAGTACACCACCCTACAGTACACCACCCTACAATACACCACCTTACAGTACACCACGCTAAAGTACACTACCTTACAGTATACACCCTACAGTACACCACCCTACAGTACACCACCCTACAGTACACGACCTTACAGTATGTGTTTGTTGTGCTGCAAACAAATTTAAATATTAGTCAAAGATAACAGAAGTAAACACAACATGTAGTTTTTAAATGAAGGTTTTTATTATTAAGGGAAAACAAAATCCAAACCTACATGGCCCTGTGTGAAAAAGTATTTGCCCCCTAAACCTAATAACTGATTGGTCCTCCCTTAGCAGCAAGAACTGCAATCAAGCATTTGTGATAACTTGCAGTGAGTCTGTTACAGCGCTGTGGGGAATTTTGGTCCACTCATCTTTGTAGAATTGTTGTAATTGGAGGGTTTTCGAGCATGAACCACCTTTTTAAGGTCCTGCCACAGTATCTCAATAGGATTCAGGTCAGGACTTTGACTCGGCCGCTCCAAAGTCTTCATTTTGTTTTTCTTCAGCCATTCAGAGGTGGACTTGCTGGTGTGTTTTGGATCATTGTCCTGCTGCAGAACCCAAGTTCACTTCAGCTTGAGGTCACGAACAGATGACCACACATTGTCCTTCAGGATTTTTTGGTAGACAGCAGAATTCATGGTTCCGTTTATCACAGCAAGTCTTCCTGGTCCTGAAGCAGCAAAACAGCCCCAGACCATCACACTACCACCACCACCATGTTTTACTGTTGGTATGATGTTCTGTTTCTGACATGCAGTGTTACTTTTACACCAGATGTAATGGGACACAAACCTTCCAAAAAGTTCAGCTTTTGTCTGATCAGTCCACAGAGTATTTTCCCAAAAGTCTTGGGGATCATCAAGATGTTTTCTGCCAAATCTGAGACGAGCTTTATGTTATTTTTGCTCAGCAGCAGTTTTAGTCTTGGAACTCTGCCATGCAGGCCATTTTAGCCCAGTCTCTTTCTTATGGTGGAGTCATGAACACTGACCTTAACTGAGGCAAGTGAGGCAGTTCTTTGGATGTTGTTGTGGGGTCTTTTGTGACATCTTGGATGCGTCGTCGCTGCTCTTGGGGTAATTTTGTCAGCCGGCGACTCCTGGGAAGGTTCACCACTTTTCCATGTTTTGGCCATTTGCGGATGATGGCACTCACTGTGGTTCACTGGATGGGGACACTTTTTCACACAGGGCCATATGGGTTTGGATTGTTTTCCTTTAATATTAATAATAAAAAATTAAATAAGTGACAAACGTGCAAAAAAAAAATCAGGAAGGGGCAAACACTTTTTCACACCATTGTACAAACAAGGATGGAGCTAAAGACGCACAAATCCTTTGAAAAAGAAAATGAAGAAATCTTTAACAATCTGACATCACATGCGGTGGAAGAAGCCTGTGGAGCTTCTGTTAATATTCCTATCTGTATGTAAGAGAGCTGAAAGTAATGTAGAGTTTATAAATGTGAACCCATGCAGTGCGGCAGGGGCTCAGTGTATAACGCTTGTCACTATAGTGATGTGAAGACTTCCAGCTGATCCTGTTTTCTGGTCCTGGTGTCTGGTTTCTGGTGTCAGTTTTTTGTTTCTCGGCATATCCTGCATTATAAAAGGCTTTGAAAGTGCAAGCTGTGATTCGGCAGGTGTTTAAAGAGACCGAAATCAGGAACCTTTTACCTGCATGTCAGACATCACACCAAACACGTTATGACTTTTGTCTCACGTCCAGGTGCAAAGGTGTATAGAGCTGATAAGCCGAGCTAAGAAGCCTGTGATCGTGTTGGGCAGCCAGGCGACGCTTCCTCCAACACCTGTCACAGCTGTCCGGTAGATTTGTTTGTCATTTATTTGATTTACAGTGATTAAACAACTGCACCACCAACTAATGTTTCCTTTCAATTCAGTCCATATTATGGTCCATTCTGCTCTTTCACTGTACAAACATGCTAACTATTTCTGTTTCGGTCCTGATCCAGTAAAGCTCTGGAGTCTTTAGGGATTCCCTGCTTCCTTGGTGGGATGTCCAGAGGGATGCTGGGTAAGGACAGCCCTCTGCATATCCGACAGAACAGAAGAGACGCACTTAAAGAGGCAGATTTGGTGCTGCTGGCAGGTAAGGAACAATAATAACATTCCCAGGTTTCTCCAGATGTATTACAGCTGTTGACGAGGTGTCTGGGATGTTTACTGTGGTTTTATTTAACAGGCACGGTGTGTGACTTTAGACTGAGTTACGGCAGGGTCCTGAACAGACGCAGTAAAATTATTGCAGTCAACCGGGACAAGACTCAGCTACTGAAGAACTCTGACTTGTTCTGGAAGCCCACAGTGGCTGCTCAGGGTGAGGACGGAAATGACGACGCCGCAGATGGCACATGATGCTGTTTGATATAAATGATACGATTACACAGTCCTAGTTTTTGCCAGAACTCACTGGACATTAGGATGCACACACAAAAATCAGCAACGATTTTATACCAATAGCTTAGTGTTTCTGGTTCCTTAATGTCTAGCTACAGTTACATAAGTGTTTAAGCACCTCTTATAGCACAGCATGGTCTTCACTATCATTCTAATTAATGTGTAATGCTTCTACGGAGTACTGTACAAAACACTCAAGGGCGTCGATTTGGGTAGGGACGGTAGGGACATGTCCCTGCCAATATCCAGGGAACACTCAATTGTCCCTAGCAATAATTCGACCAAGCCTATATATATTTATTTATACATAACCACTGATGTCCGTCTGTGTCTTGTGCTTTTTTACTTATTTCATTTAACATTTATCCAGGAATCATTAAATAAGATTCTGAAAAAAATAATGCAACTTGTGGAACACAAACGGTTAACAGATCTACCCCCTGCAATGAATCGTAACTCACCTCTCTAAAAGGATTGGCCTTTGCCTTTTTTGAGTCCTGATTCTCTAACCCACGTCGCTGTTTGATTGGCTTTGTCTTTCTCGCTAATGTGTTGAGGTTGGCTGCAGCTATATTCCATTGTATGAAGCAATATGCAACGTGATTATGCAGGCTACTGGTATGTGAGTAAGAAAGTATTCTTATAACAACAGTTTTATGCACAAAATACGGGGAATGTTGTCCCCACCAATGTCAAATACATTATGTCCCCACCAATGTCAAAATCAAACTTACGCCCTTGAAAACACTACACTAAACTGTACATTAGACAACGTGTTTGTGTGTTTCTCTCTCTGTGTGTGTGTCTCTGTGTGTGTGTGTGTGTGTGTTTGTGTATGCGTGTGCGTGTGCATGTGTGTGTGTGGGGTGCTGTATGATGAACCTTCATCCCACTCAAAGTATGTTTTCTTGCAATTTATTTTATAATTAAAAGTATTAATTTAATTAGTGACATATGTAAGTGTGTCACTGTTCCTGAATCACACAGTTTTTTAAAAAACAACAGACATTATAAGAACACTTGCAGGTAAAGAGACCCCACCCTGTTCTGCAGGGCAGAGGGTTAGAAACCATTCCGGGTGATAAGATAAGACCCAGATGTAGATACAGTGTAAAGACGCCTCCTGTGATAGATAAGTGACGTTAACAATATAATTGTGGAACCGTTTCAGGTGACGTTGGTTCCTTCTTGCTGCAGCTGTCTAAAGGTTTGGTGGGACACAGATGTCCTGAGGAATGGGTTCGGAGCCTGAAGGAGCGGGGCGACGCTAAAGAGAAGACAAACAGGTTGAGTCTCTCTTTTGTGGGACGTTAATGTTGTGGACATTTTGTGTGTTTTCTGTTCACTTCTGCAAACTGAGAGAGTTTTTTTGACAGTGTAATGATTTACTCTTGTAGAGTCAAAGCAAGTGAGAAGATAGAGAGGCATCTGAACCCTCTGAGTGTCCTGCACTGTGTGGACGAGCTGCTGGCTGAAGACAGTATCATGGTTGCAGATGGAGGAGACTTTGTAGGCAGTGCTGCTTACATAATGAGACCACGAGGACCCCTGTGCTGGCTGGACCCAGGTCAGAACCATCAAAGTCACACACACAGACACACACACACACACACACACGTACACACACAGACACTCACTCACACACACTCACGCACACACTTGCACGCACACACACTCACAGACACAGCCACACACTCACTCACACACTCACACATACACACATACACATCTGGACAGATGGTGCACAACCACTTCCACATCTAGAGCTAACAGCACAGCGTCCCAATGCAGACCCTGCTGGGGGCATCAGAAAATACTGTGGGTTAATAAAATAGAGAACAAGAAGGCTTAAAATATATTTTTAACAGTAAAATATTTATGAACTTCATAGAAAAAATAATGCTTTGGTAGAATAATAATAATGTGGTCCTGCTCCTCTTGTTATGGACAATATAACAGACCTTAACACGTCTAAAACCTGATTTTAACAAAAGTTCTGATCTTATTTTAGTTCTTATTTACAGATTCAGACAGCTACACTTTGTCTGTAGTGTTCTGTGTGTCATGTCTTCTGTTCTCATGGACTTCTGCTCTGTACAGGAGCTTTTGGGACTCTTGGTGTTGGTGGAGGTTTCGCCCTGGGAGCAAAGCTCTGTCGTCCCGACTCAGAGGTAGGATGAAGCAGAGTTTCCTTCACTGTCAGACTGATCATTTCTTTCCTCAGTACTTTTCTTTATGATGTTTCTGGAAATGAAAGAGAGTTTTTTGACAGTGACGCTGTTTTATTCACAGGTCTGGATTATTTATGGCGACGGGTCTCTAGGTTACAGTGTGGCGGAATTTGATACGTTTACAAGACACAAGGTATAACATCAAATGTCAGGGTTACCAAATAAAGCCAATGTGTAATAACATTACATTAAGAAATGACAAGCTTGATGTTGTTATGAATGGACATGTGGCACTGATGACTATTAATATTAAACCTTATTAATTAATCCCAAGATATTACACTGACTTGTTCCACTCTTTTGCCAGACTCCTGTAATTGCACTAGTGGGAAATGATGCTTGTTGGAGTCAGATCTCCAGGGAACAGGTTCCTCTACTGGGCAGCAATGTAGCCTGTGGCCTTTCATTTACAGGTACTGCTTCATGTTCACTAAAATATCTACTAAATACTGTGCACAGAGACATTAATCTGCAATACTAAAGAGGAGTCGTGGCCTAATGGTTAGAGAGTTTGACTCCTAACCCTAAGGTTGTGGGTTTGAGTCTCGGGCCGGCAATACCACGGCTGAGGTGCCCTTGAGCAAGGCATCAAACCCCCCCCAAACTGCTCCCCGGGTGCCGCAGCATAAATGGCTGCCCACTGCTCCGGGGATGTGTGTTCACTGCTGTGTGTGTGCACTTTGGATGGGTTAAATGCAGAGAACGAATTCTGAGTACGAGTCACCGTACTTAGCTGTATGTCACTTCACTTTCAGTGTCACCCATATGAAGATGAGGTTCCCCTTTGAGTCTGGTTCCTCTCAAGGTTTCTTCCTTTACCATCTAAGGGAGTTTTTCCTCCCCACAGTCACCTGAGTCACCTCAGACTTGCTCTTTGGGGATAAATACACACACATTTAAATATATCTAATATTAATCTTGAATTTTTGTATCATATTAATCTTTATATTATTCTTTATAATAACCTTTTGTTCTATGTTTATGTTCTGTAAAGCTGCTTTGAGACAATGTCTTCTGTAAAAAGTGCTATACAAATAAATTTGAATTGATCTGACACTCTGCTGACATACATTTATCACATCAGATTGATTTCACACCATCCAAAGTGTCTTTTCATTGAATATCAGTCAATAGTGTACAGTGTTGATAACAGGCCTGAGATGATAGTGTTTTTTTCCCCTCCAGATTATCACGTCGTTGCCGACGGCTTCGGTGGTAAAGGTTACCTGGTTGGACGAGAAGACGAGTCGCGTCTTAAAGACATCGTTATTGAAGCACAGAGAGAGTGTAAAGAAGGCAAGGCAGTGTTACTGAACGTGCTGATAGGAAAAACTAACTTCAGGGACGGTTCTATTTCTGTGTAGAGACCCTGTGTGCTGTCGGGGCTGAAATCCTGAAAACATTTCACTTGCTGGTGCTTTGTGTTGAAATATTACACATTAAGCCTTCACAGCTAAAGGAGACGAAGACTGAACATCTGCATTGCTCTTAATGTTGATCATTTCAAAATAATTAAGGGTGTTCTTCTTTTAGGTGTTTTTTAAATTTCTTTTTTTGAATGATTTCTTAAAGATTTACGACCTTTAGAAGCAAAAAAAATGTTTTTAAATCAATAATAAGTCAATAATAGATTTTTTTATCTCACATTTGTAATATAATAATTAAGTTTTGATTAATCAGAAAGGGGTTAATAAAAAAAAAAAATAATGGATTAATTGATACATTTGATGTTTGACCAAAATAGTAAATGCAGCCAGAGCCCTGTGTAAAATGATTCCCATGTATTTACTGTACAATAATCTGTAATGAAAAGCTTGCTGTGAAAATGAAGTGAAACAAAACAATAAATAATTCAGAACCATGAAGCAGTGTGTGATGTTGTGGTTACAGGAGACGGTTGAGTGGTTAAATGCTTTAGATTAATCATCAGAAGGTTGTAGGTTCATACCCACCACTGCCAAGCTGCTATTGGCCCCTTGAGCAAGGCCCCTGTATCCTGGCACCCTAACAAACGTCCGTACATGCTGAGAAAAAAAATCATTTCATGATCGTAAACCTAAAACCTTTGAGTTTCCTCTGATCCGTTGCTCACTGCAACATCCAAGACTGTTAATGATAACGTAGCTTCTGTAACCTGACCTGAAGTCTTTGAACCCTGATTGGCAGCCAGATGTTTCCAGATGTGTTTGTTTTATTTAATCTGTAATTACATAAATTATTCTTGATAAGCCCAGTTTACTTACTCCCATTGACCAGATATCCTCATCTCTCGTCCTCATTCTTGCCAACAGTCACAAGAGACTGAGCAAAGTCTTTGCTCTGAATAAAGAAACTTGTCTAATGTCCTAAATCTCCACATGGGCACAGTTGATATTTTTGCTATTAACTCGTCATTTTAGCGCTGTGATCTTTGCTCTTTAGGCTCATCATCATCAAACGCTGTATGAATTTACAGATGTTTTACAGTGGTGTGAGTTTACAGATGTTATACAGCGGTGTGAGTTTACAGATGTTCTACAGCAGTGTGAGTTTACAGATGTTCTACAGCGGTGAGAGTTTACAGATGTTCTACAGCGTGTGAGTTTACATATGTTCTACAGCGTGTGAGTTTACAGATGTTCTACAGCGGTGAGAGTTTACAGATGTTCTACAGCGGTGAGAGTTTACAGATGTTCTTCAGCTCTGTGAGTTTACAGATGTTCTACAGCGGTGTGAGTTTACAGATGTTCTACAGCGGTGTGAGTTTACAGATGTTCTACAGCGGTGTGAGTTTACAGATGTTTTACAGCTCTGAGAGTTTACAGATGTTCTACAGCTCTGAGTTTACAGATGTTCTACAGCTCTGAGTTTACAGATGTTCTACAGCTCTGAGTTTACAGATGTTTTACAGCGGTGTGAGTTTACAGATGTTTTACAGCGGTGTGAGTTTACAGATGTTCTACAGCTCTGTGAGTTTACAGATGTTCTACAGCTCTGTGAGTTTACAGATGTTCTTCAGCTCTGTGAGTTTACAGATGTTCTACAGCGGTGTGAGTTTACAGATGTTTTACAGCGGTGTGAGTTTACAGATGTTTTACAGCTCTGAGAGTTTACAGATGTTCTACAGCTCTGAGAGTTTACAGATGTTCTACAGCTCTGTGAGTTTACAGATGTTTTACAGCGGTGTGAGTTTACAGATGTTTTACAGCGGTGTGAGTTTACAGATGTTCTACAGCTCTGTGAGTTTACAGATGTTCTACAGCTCTGTGAGTTTACAGATGTTCTTCAGCTCTGTGGGTTTACAGATGTTCTACAGCGGTGTGAGTTTACAGATGTTCTACAGCGGTGTGAGTTTACAGATGTTTTATAGGAGCACTCCAGAGCTCCACGGTGCATTTCACAGACTGGTGAGTAACACAGTTGGCCAGTAGGCGGCGCTGTGAACTTTACCTCCACTGTAAAGTCACAACAGAAGCGGAGCTGCAGTGAGCTTTGTGGCTAAGCTAATCATCTCAGCGTGGATATATTACTGACTGGGATTTACAGTAACAGATCCGTTTAAAGCTACATATATGTTATATGTCTGTGTTTGAGGATGTTCACTAGGATCTACACCCGAGGTGAGTCAAAAACGGCTAACAGTTAATGGCTGAATCCCAAATGACTCCGTGCTCCCTTATTAGTGTCGCTCGGTAGTGAGTGACATAATGGTGTAGGGACCCTATGTAGTGCACTATGTAGTGAAACTGCAGCGGTTTGGGATTCTGTTTCAGTATAAACGTGTGATGTCGCTGTGGCTAAAACGGTCAATATTAGTTTTATTGTTAATTAACATTTAATATATAACATGTTTAAATAGCTACTAGATTTTATTTTAGTGATTTAAATGATTTACAATCAATGTTAATAAAAGAGGCAGTATTTTATTTTCTGTATAAAAGAATACAGATTTTATTATTGTTTTATTTTTGATTTAATTGTTTAAACTTAAATAAAGTTCCTCAAAAGCTCAAGTGAAACAGAAAGAAGACCAAATAAATAAATAAAGTCTGATAAAAATAGCTAGGAGTGATTTTTTTATAATCTAAAGCACTTTGTGGTTGTGTGTGTGTATATATATAAAATATAATATACATATATATAATATCAGTGTGTCTGAGTGATGATACCATGCACATTTATGTTGTAATAAATCTCATATATTAATCATCTGCTACACAGAATCATGTTATTTAAGAATCGTTATATTTAAGGTCATCAATTGTAGTTAAAGGATCTGTAGTAGTTGATTTAAATGATGCGTTAAGGTTAAGTCTAATAATGAACACCGTGACCTTGATCAAAAAGGTCATGAGGAACTGATTGGGCTTTGGTCATTGATGATGTGTTCGGTTCACCGCGCTCCTACCCCTATCAGGGGTGATACTGACCTTGTAGAACCTGGACGAGGTACATAGTGATGCCCTGCTCAGTGCTTCTCAGACCTAATAAAGAGACACCTCACAGTAATGTCCATGTGGATGAAGATCTTCTGAGCAGATCCCAACGTTCTGAATGGTGAGACATCAACAAGCTGAATTGTTCGACTTTAAATGAAATCCGTTTAGTTATTGTGGTGGTATGGCTGGATTCAGTTTGCTGGTGATTCCAGTGTTCTGCTTATGCTTTGATTTCCCTTCATAGACATCACAAGACTTTAGGCCTCATCATGGAATCCACAGAGGTCCGACTGTGCTACTCCCCAAGACCTCCACAAGCTCCTGCTGGCTCACAGGTAACAGATTACACGTGTTTATCTGATCTGTTTGAATGATTTTGGAACAGACCCAGGAGATGTTTCTACAGCAGAAAAAGAGCTTTTTATGTCAGAGCATGGGTTCGTTAAGTAAGACGTTCTCCTGGCTGTCAATCATCTTCCATCCGCGGTCCATGTGCTGTCCTGCTAACAGGACACTCTTTTCTCCTCAGACAGTGTGTTTCGGATCCATAAACAAATCTTTAGTGTTGATTTTCTTTTTTAATGAGTATTATTACTCTTATAATACTCACTAGCTTTGTGAAGATGTGCAGACAGAAACCTGTAATGATTCAGACGGAGGGACATCAGGCACTGTGGGACACATCAACGATGAGGACCATAAAAAACATATAAAAAAGGAAGAAGCAGAAGAGGAAGGCTACGTCTGTAAGTTAAAAGGACACTTTACAGCTCATTCTATTTCTATATATATATATATATATATATATATATATATATATATATATATATATATATATATATATATATATATATATATATATATATATATAGAAGACTTTCTTTGTGACTGAACCACATCCCCACATCTCTTTTCATGTTAAATGACAGCATTAAAATTCTAAGCTGAAAATTCCTAGGTGACGCACCATCATGTCCTGTGGGATGCATCACACCTGTGGCTGACGACATACAAGTAAAAAAGGAAGAACCTGACGATGAAGACTCTCTCTGTAAGGCAGCAGGCCATTAGAGTCCAGATCAGAGTTTTACTTGAGTTAAAAGGATTTTTATGTAAATGTGGGGATTTCAGGTGGAGAAGCATCCGGCTCAGTGGAAACCATGGAGCAGCACAACAGAGGATTTCAAATGAAGTGTGTAAAAGTGGAAGAGTCTGATGATGAAGATTACCTCTGTACAACTACAGTCTGTGGTTAAGTAACACTGACACTTTAACACTCACTCAGAAATGTTACTGTACTGTAATGGAGTCTGTTTTCATCTGGGCCAAACAGGAGAAGGAGCTGTTAGGGTTTAAGACAGCATACACTCACAGGTAATAATGATGTGGATGGTCCTGACCTCTGTATTATAGAGCATGGACACTATTAAGAAGCTCTTGTTCCAGAAGGTATAAAACACATAGCAGTCTGAATTGATGTGCCTTCACCTAAGTACATGAAGGTGTGATCTCTGCTAGTTTTGCGTGACGTTCAGCTTTTCTTGGTCACATGTAATTATATATAATAATCAAACTTATTTATAGTTTTATAGAAAGGTAAAATTGCTGTAGTTAAAGGTGGGGCCTCCGATGTTTGAGAAATGCTTCAGAAAACTGCGTTGGGCTGACAAACTAAACAAAAACAAAACTAACGTGTAGCCAATGAGCAGAAAGGGGCGTGTCTTGTCAATATGGGCAGAGAGAGTGTTCAGTGCGCATGTGTGACATTAGCAGAAAGCGGTTTTAACATTGACATGGAGGATAAAAACAAAGAAAGAAAGTGAAGAAAGGCTTACGATAAGGCAAGAAGTAGGACCCGTGTTAATATAGGATCAGCTTTCCAGCGCTGGAGAGAACCGAAGGAGCGGGAAGTTGGCCGCATATTCACAGATTAGAGTTTCCCGAGTCAATAACTCCTGAGCTAAACGCTGTTACTACACAAATAACACCTCTTTTCTATCGTAGTAATGTAGAGAGGCAGCTACAACCGCGTTTTGTGTAGTAACAGCGTTTAGCTCAGGAGTTATTGACTCGGGAAACTCCAATCTGTGAATATGCAGCCAACTTTACTTAAGACGCCGAGGCGCTTTTTTCCTTCTCGATAGGTGAGTAATGTTGGTTTTGCTTTGTTACACAGAACTAATATATGCCGTCCTTTGCATGATTATGCTTGTGTCATTTTTGCTTGTTTGTTTATCTGCAATCATATTGTTCTTCCCTTCAGCTATGATAAAGACACATTTCTTTCCATTAGTTGCCTGGGTTACGTATGTATGTGTGGGCGGAGCTATCAATACTGGGGTGGGACCCATTTGGGTTAGGGGTGTGTTTGGTTTGGTGATTTTATATGTCAACATTGGATTTCAAACATCAGAGACCCCACCTTTAAATTTCTCATTTTTGTGTCATCGAGTCCAGAAGCTTTTATTGTTCAACCCTATATTAAACGTTCCTCCAGGACCACGGTGCCGTATAACATCATGATTTCAACACAAAATTATTCTTTGTTCTATTTTTCAATTTATTTCTAATACTTTTTATTATTGCTTCAGAAATGAACGATGCCCAGTTTCAAGTCTTCTCCTGCTCCTGCTGTTCTCTTTCCTATACGTCTCAAATTTACCTCCACAAACACATCAGAAGACACCACTATGAGGAATATGACCGCTTGCTAAAACTGGGAGAGATCAAAGATGAGAATCTTCTGACCGCAGGAGGCTCCGGTACTCAGGATCCGGTCTCTGGTACAGACAGCAGGAACTCCTCTGATCAGCGAATGCATAAGGAAGTCTATTTGTGCTCGGAGTGTGGGAGGAGTTTTACAGATCAGAGTAATCTGCGACGTCACCAGCGCATTCACACAGGAGAGAAGCCACATCACTGTCTGCAGTGTGGAAAGAACTTCATTCGACAGAGTGATCTCCAGATACACCAGCGTGGTCACACAGGAGAGCGGCCATATCACTGCTCACAGTGTGGGAAGAGTTTCACAACCAAAGGCAATCTCCAGATACACCGCTCAGTTCACACAGGAGAGAAGCCCTACAATTGCCCAGAGTGTGGCAAGAGTTTTGCCCAGCAGGGTAATCTCCAACGGCACCAGCGCATTCACAATGGAGAGAAGCCCTATCACTGCTCACAGTGTGGGAAGAGTTTTAACCAACAAAGTACTCTTAAAGCACACCAGTTTATTCACACAGGACAGAAACCGTTTCACTGTTCTGAGTGTGGGAAGAGTTTTGCCCAACACAGTAAGCTCCAAAGACACCAGCACATCCACAAAGGGAAAAAAACTCGTCACTGCTTCCAGTGTGGAGAGAGTTTTATGACCAAGGACGGTCTCGTACAACACCAGTGCGTTCGCTTAGCTGAGTCAATGTTTCAGTGCGTACAGTGTGGACAAGGATTTACTAATTCAGGAGCTTTTAACATGCACAAGTGCTCCAACGTGGAACCATCGCTTTAGTGTACAACCTTCAATCAATTGATTCTGCTCCCTGAAAAACTGACCTAATACTATTTATGATCATTTGTTGTTTATATGAATGACATAATCACTATATTGTCAAAAAGCTTCTCATGTCTGACACCATCCTTACACTCACTTAGTCCGTTAATGGGAAGAAGAGAAAATTAAAAGATGGGTTGGCCTGACTTTACTGATGTTTTTATTTTCTGTGTGTGTTGGGTGTGTTGTGTGTGTGTGTGTGTGAGGGCGGGGGGATTAATCAGTCTCTTCTGTGTACTGATACAGTTAACACACTTACAGTAACAGGATGCTCCAGCAGGTGGCGCTGTGAACATTTAATCCCCTATACAAACAACAGAAGAAGAGCTGCTGCTAATAGATTAGCTTTCTCACTGAGGTAATCACTACAGTGACAGTGTAACTGTGGGGTTTATAGTAATGGATCAGGTAGACTTCAAATAAAGCTTGTTATTGTGTGTGTGTGTGTGTGTGTGTGTTTGAGGATGTTCACTGCGTCCTACTTTAAAACCAGAGGTAAGTTAAACTAGTTGGTGGCTGAATCATAAATGACTTACAAGTGTAATACTGTAGTGAGTGATACAGTGGTGTATCCACACTATGTAGTTCACTATGTATCCACACTATCTAGTTAACTGTAGTTCATTATGTATTCACACTATGTAGTTCACTATTCACACTATGTAGTAATAACTATACCAAATCCAGATACTAATGATCGATGTCTCAGACTTATGAACTGAATGATCATTTGGTGTAATGTTGTATAGTCTGAAATGATTAAGAAGATCCTGAGGAAACATCATCTCATCTCAACTGTGATGTTTACACTGTGATGAAATGATATTCCTCCATAAATTACACAAGTCCAGATTAACTGTAGTGTAACTATATAGTCATCAAGCTCAAACTGGATGAATGACCAGGAGCAGAAGGTCCTTTTCACATTTTTTAAAACATTTTCATTCATCAATTTCATTTGTGCACCAGATCAATAACACAACAAGCTACTAAGTTCTTTATTAAGGATCATCGTCCTCATCCAGTGATCATTATTCAGTGAGAACTCTAATGGTGACCCACATGTGGGCGTGTCCAGTGATCACAATAAAGTTGAGAATAGCTTAATTTTATACACATATGAAGTGACTTTTTGGTGCTGTTACCAATAGGAGTGAAGCGCACCCTTTTTCTTTATCTTATATGGTATGATGTGTATATAGACTGGAGACAAACTATACTATATACAAATGCTCTTCTTCAAGAGTGTTTCATTTTGGCAGCAAGAAAATGTGTTAGGTTTTGAATGCTAGTCGCATCACCAACTGATAAACTTTATTACAACGGTAACCTGTAGCAGGAACAACTACAGGCTGCCTGCAGTTATAAAGTCCCTGTGTTACAGGTTGTACTGGAGTATGATAGAAAATGCTCACTTCATGCATCACGTTTATTTGCACATTTATTGGTATAAACAGTTTGAGGACTAGGTGTCCTCAGTTCCAGCTTTGACTCCATATAGCTTCTCACCCAGTGAGGGGGCCATTAGGAAGTGGGGACCCTTTATATGAGAAGTGAATTATTTTTCATGAGAGCTTGCTGTGATGAGAACGGTTTCTGTCTGCATTCTAAAAGTCTCTTAAAGTAAACAGACTTTGCATAAAGTGCATAAATATATGTTTATGATTTCAGTCTCTCTCTTTTTCAGGGTCACAATCCTGTAGAACTCATAATAATGGAATCAGCGGAGATCCAACTTTGCTCTTCTGGAAAACATCCATGGTGTTCTGCAGACTCACATGTAACAGTTAGCCATGTCTGTTTTTTTGTGTATTTGTAATTTTGAGTTCATCTGTAAATCAAACAAAGAGTAAACCCTACTTAGAGAACCTGTCTTCAGATCCTTAAATAATATAATTAAAGGGTTTTGTCCTTTAAGACTTTTAGTCTGCTAGCAGATTATTTGCTCACATACTGACCTACTCAAATATACATTTTAAGCCTAAGTTTCACATTGCTACTCCGCTACTCCTAATTTCACATTCCTCTGTAAGACCACTTTACCTCTGTAGGTGCAGCACGTCAGTGATCTGAAGGAAAAGATAGAAACATTTTCCCTGTTTGAGCTTAAGTAAGGGGACATTCATTTTCTCTAACACAAGAAACTTATTTCCCAGAAGACACTTCCTTCAGTATCATGTGTGGTTGATCTGTATGTATTTCCTCTGTACCCCACATGAGCTCAGGCTGTGGTGCTGTCACTAATCTTAATTATGATCAGAATCAGAATCAGAATCAGAAAGGTCTTTATTGCCAAGTATGTTTCCACATACAAGGAATTTTTTCTAGTACAGGAGCTCCACAGTGTAAACATGTAGCAATGGTAAGACATGAACATATAAATAATAGACAGTTGTATGTGCAAATTGTAATATAAGTGTGCAAATTGAAGTAAAGATGTGCAAATTCAAATATAGATGTGCAAAATAAAATATAAATGCGTACTTGCAGACAATGTAAGAATAGGTATTGTTCTGTGTATGTTAGGTGTCCATCAGATGTATGTTAAGTGTTCATCAGATGTATTGCCTGAGGGAAGAAACTGTTCCTATATCTGGTCGTTTTGGTACACAGGGCTCTGTAGCGTCGGCCAGATGGCAACAGTTCAAATAGTAAGTGTGCTGGATGTGAGGGGTCCAGAGTGATTTTCTTTGCCCTTTTGCTCACTCTGGAGAAGTACAGGTCTTGGAGTGTAGGGAGAGTTGTGCCAATGATTCGCTCAGCAGTCCGAACTACCCTCTGTAGTCTCCTGAGGTCGGATTGGGTGGCTGAGCTAAACCAAACAGTCACTGAAGTGCAGAGGATGGATTCAATTATTGCAGTGTAGAACTGTTTCAGCAGATCCTGTGGCAGGTTGAACTTCTTCAGCTGGCGAAGGAAGTACAACCTCTGCTGAGCCTTTTTCACAATAGAGTCAATGTGAATGTCCCACTTCAGGTCCTGGGAGATTGTGGTTCCCAGGAATCTGAATGACTCCACTGCTGTCACAATGCTGTCCATGATGGTGAGTGGGGGGAGAGCAGGGGGGTTTCTCCTGAAGTCCACGATCATCTCCACTGTCTTGAGCGTGTTCAGCTCCAGGTTGTTAAGGCTGCACCAGACAGCCAGCCGTTCCACCTCCAGTCTGTAAGCAGACTCGTCACCGTCCTGGATGAGGCCGATCAGTGTGGTGTCGTCTGCGAACTTCAGGAGCTTGACAGAGGGGTCATGAGAGGTGCAGTCATTCGTGTACAGAGAGAAGAGCAGTGGGGAGAGAACACAGCCCTGGGGGGCGCCAGTGCTGATGGTGCGGGTGCTGGATTTGAGTTTCCCCAGTCGCACTAGCTGCTGCCTGTCTGTGAGAAAGCTGGTGATCCACTGACAGACAGAGGAGGGCACGGATAGCTGGGATAACTTGGGCTGAAGGAGTGATGGGATGATGGTGTTGAAAGCAGAGCTGAAGTCCACAAACAGGATCCTCACATAGGTCCCTGGTCTGTCCAAATGCTGCAGAACATAATGCAGTCCCATATTGACTGCATCATTCACAGACCTGTTTGCCCTGTAGGCAAACTGCAGAGGGTCCAGTAAGGGTCCAGTAATGTCCTTCAGATAAGCCAGAACCAGTCTTTCAAATGATTTCATGACCACAGATGTTAGGGCCACAGGTCTGTAGTCATTTAGTCTGATGACTGAGTATGATGAATGTTATATTAGGACATTGTTCTCCTAACGAGGTTTTGTGTAGTCCTTTATGTACCTGACTCCAGCATGAGTATAACCCTCATCATCTACATCTTTGCAGATAAATCTCCTGAAATGGAATATTAGCTTATCCATATAACTGCTGTTAGAGAGAAGAAGGTATCTCTCGTAAGTTCAAACCTTCTTCTGTGGCCTGTTGGTATGTCTGAGGGCTCCTGGACTATGCATGAACTCTTTCTTCGGATTTCCGTGTGCTGGCGCTTCCTTGACCCTATTGATGGTTGCCTGATTCCAGATGTCAGTTTCCCGGAGGATGATTTTGTTTTTTTTTAGCTATGTCACATTTAGAGGATGTTGTGTCCCACATTAATCAATCAGAGTCTCCTCTTGATGCTATGCCCCATCTTTAGTTTTCCCTTCTATAGGGCATTTGTTTTTTAATATTTTTAACACTAGTTTATCCTTTGGTGTGGTCCCTACTGATTTTGAACATGCAGCAGTACGCCCACCTATCAAGATACCTGGTCTTGATCACATTGTGCTAGCTAATTTCAGGCCTGTCTCTAGGCTGCCCTTCCTTTCTAAGGTTTTAGAAATAATTGTATATACACATTTAGAATCTTTTTTGGATGAACACCACATCCTGGAGGATGTGTCAGTCTGGAGGATTTTTCAGTCTGGGTTTAAAACACTGCATAGCATAGAGTCAGCTTTGTTAAGGGTCTTTAATGACATCCTTATTGCATCTGATGCCGGTGACTTTGTGATCCTCATACTACTAGACTTACTGTAACTGCTGCTTTTAACCCAATCGACCACTACATTTTAATATCTCGTCTAGATCAACTTGTGGGTATTTGTGGCACTGTTTTAGAGTGGATTAGGTCCTATTTAACAAATAGAACGTTTTCTGTGGGTCTTGCTGGTTTTGAATCCTCCACTATTCCTTTTTTCTATGGGGTTCCACAGGGCTAGGTTTTAGGGCCATTACTTTTTTCACTTTATTTGCTTCCCCTGGGATCCAGATGCTCAGATGCTATGGGATTATTCTTCCACTGCTATACAGATGACACCTAGATCTATATACCTGTAAAGCAAAAGGAGGGTTTCTCAATTTCACATCTTCATTTCACTTGCATGTCTTGACAACATTAAGACTTGGATGCCGTTGAACTTCCTACATTTTAATGATGTAGTGGCTCCTGTAAGTCTCCCCCTGTTGACCTGGGTCCCTTGGCATCGTATGTTAGACCCCTGATAACTTATCTCGGTTTTAAAATGGAAGCAGATCTTAAATTAGACAGACAAATTGGAGCAGTGGTGAAATATAGCTTCTTTCATCTTAGGTGCTTGGGGAAAATAAGAACTTTGGTGATCAGGCCACAATTTGAGATGGTAATTCATGCATTTATTACATCTCGGCTTGATAATTGTAATTCACTTTGTCTTAGCCAGTCTTCCTTCTCTCGCATCCAACTGGTCCAGAATGCAGCTGCACACCTTTTAACTGAAGCACGGAAACATGACCACATTACATCAGTTCGCCTGTGTACTTTAAAGTCTAATTTAAAGTCTCTCTTAATAGCCTCACTGTTGCTCTTTGATACCCGGAAATCAGAAAGGAAGCTCAGAGGGGATCGCGCTTTCTCGGTTGCTGCCTCTGGCTATGGAACAACTTGCCTCTGCACATTAGACAGGCATCTATTGTCTCCATGTTTAAAAATCGACTTAAAACTCATTTTTATTCCATGGCATTTGTACAAGCATGATTTATTATTACTATTATTTTATTATTATTTATTTATTTCATTATCTGTATTTTACGATGTACAGCACTTTGTGTCACCTTTTGTTTTTAAGGTGCTTTATAAATAAAGTATTATTAATGGTGCTTGCAAAGCAACATTATTACTATTGTGCCGGACAAAACTTCGGCACGTAACTTGTCCCGCAGCTTTTGTCCTAGACCCATGAATGAGGTGTCAAATCGACCGGCTCGTTGAGGAGAGGTGTGCTATGACTTTTATAAGCGATCCGAGTACCGGTACATCCGGTACCGGGTCTCAAAGTGGTCTTTTTTCCCATTGACTCCCATTATAACGAGAACCAAAATACATTACAGATATGCTAATTGAATATAAACCAGGCAGACTACTCAGATCATTAGGATCAGGTCAGTTAGAGATACCAAGGGTTCACTCAAAACAAGGTGCATCAGCATTTAGTTATTATGCCACCTATAGCTGGAATCAGCTTCCAGAAGAGATCAGATATGCTTCAACAGTAGACATTTTTAAATCAAGATTAAAAACACATCTGTTTAACTCTGCATTTACTAAATGAGCACTGTGCTGCTTCACAATGACTGCACTTTTTATCCAAATCACCTTTACTCCTGTTTTATTCTTTTTAACATATTTTAAACTGTTTTTATTAAAATCAAATTTATTTTTTTTATTGTTCTTTGTTTTTATTATGATTTTATCGTGTTTCTCTTATTTTTACATATATATTTTTTTCTCTTTTATAAATTGTTTTCTAATTTCTATGTAAAGCACTTTGAATGACCTCTGTGTATGAAATGTGCTATACAAATAAACTTGCCTTGCCTTGCCTTGCCTATAAACTTTTTGGAGGTTTATAACTTGGCAAGTTTTCGAACTATCTACACCAAACTTGGCCAGCTCCTTTAGGGTGATACTCTGAACAAACTTTTAAATTGGTGTACCGACTGGCCTTCCGGTTGTGCCGCAGCCCCGCCCCCAAAATATGCAAAATCAAAAAACTTTTTACAACATGGACATGTGACATATCAAAACACTGACAACAATGAGGGGAACATCCTCACGTGTATTTTGATGATGTCACGTGATGTCACGTGAAAATAAAAAATGAGCACAACATGGACATGTGACATATCAAAACACTCAGCACGATGAGGGGGACTTGCCATGTGCAAGCACCATTCACATTTTCTTCAGGAAATGTACGTTCTAGTTATTATTATTATTATTATTATTATTATTATTATTATATTATTATATTATTATGTACTTTTTTACTGCTTTTATTTGAATAAAGACATTTTCACTATTTTTAGAAAGTCCCCAAACACAGCTGGCAAGACATTTATTCAGTATTAAATTGATGTATTATTAATCTTATACTGTAAGACAGAGAGACAGTTTTAATCCAAATGGTACAGCGATGCCAACATCAAAAAGTTGGGAGTTTAATATGATTCCAGGACCATAGCCTAATGATTCAGGGATAAAAAGCTGATAAAAGAAGACTGATGATCTGGTCTATGATGATAAAAGCCACAAGCAGCAAAAGCTCACGAATGTCCAGACAATGGCCAAGCCATTTTTTGGCTATTTGTGGGAGACTCTATTTGACGCTGAGTGTTTCTAAGTTATGCTCCAGGGTTAAAGAAGGTCATCAGCCTGTATATTTCCTGTGCTATATACTCAGAAACACTGGCCAATAAAACATATAAAACAAGTCAAAGCGTGCTACGTCTGTTACACACTGACGACTGAGCCGCAATATTCAACTTAAACAGTATGTGAGTGAGTCAGAAAAACTGCAGGGTTAAACTCACTGTCCACTAAACCAGGAACATCTGAACACAAACATGTAGTCATCTAATCAGCCAATCATGTCTCAACAGCTCAGTACAATAAATAATACAGATGTCGGTGAAAAGCTTCAGGTAATGTGATGTCAGTGACTTGAACCGTGGCAGGATTGTTGATGCCAGATGAGCTGGATGGAGTATTTTAAAAACTGCTGATCTCCTGCTGGGATTTTCACACCTCAGAGTTTCTCAAGAGGATCTTCAGACTGAATCACCTTGTTAATGAAAGAGATCAGAGGAGAAGGATCAGACTGGTCTGATCTGACAGGAAGTCTATAGTAATCTTTAGAACTGTGGTGAACCTGAGCACACACACACACACACACACACACCCAACCTGGACAGGTAAAGACCAGTTTGGGTGAGTCTGTGCTCATGATAGCCCAATAAACGTTTCTGCTCATAAAGGTTCTATCTAAAGGCTTCTGTCTTTCTTCTTGTAAAGTCTTAAAGGTATCAAACACAGTGGATAAAGAGAGCTTCATCCTGCCTTGTGGAGGTGTTTCATCACAATAGTGCTTTTTAAACAATGTCATTGTTGCTTTTCTCCCAGACGGCTCTCGGGACGTCAGGCTGGACAACCTGAAGTGGACATTCAGTAGCTATTAATTCCTTTAGAATGAATATATTATTTAGAAAATGGAAAGGTTCGAACATAAAGTGCAATATTCTAAATTGTACTCCCCGTGACCCGAGGTAGTTCGGATAAGCGGTAGAAATAATAATAATAATAATAATAATAATAATAATAATAATAATAATAGATCCTAAATGATATGCATTTCTTTTTAAATAATCACTTATTTCAGAGATTTGTATTTAGTTTCATTCAGTTACAAGATGTGAAAACGAAAACAAGCACAATCAGATTACAGTGTGTGTAAATATTAATTCCTCAGGGTTTTTTCCTCTTATACGTCTCCGTTCTCTCAGCATCTGTTTAAAAAGCATGAAACAACTGGATATATTACTAGGATGTTGTACATCTGGTAACTATTCACACACCTCAGAGTTTCTTAAGCAGCTCAATAGATATATTTTATTCATACAGATTCATTTTTAAAATAAGATGCTATGGGATCACATCGTTAACATTTTTACTCTTCATATTCGATTTTAAAGTGTTTTTGGATGAGTGAACCATCAGCATTGTGTTTCTCTGCATGACATCATGCAATATGTGACTTTACATGATTGGAGACTTGACACTGAACGGCCTTCTGCTTTCTCTTAATAACGTATACGCTGTAGTTTTGTGTTGCCTTATGTTTTGTCTTGTCATATGAAGTGTCTTTGGATTTAAAAACGTTGCTTTTTAATTGAGAAAATGATGTGATGTCCGGGGGCACGGTGGCTTAGTGGTTAGCGCGTTCACCTCACACCTATATATTTTATACAAAATACAGATATTTTCTCACAAGTCGAGGCGCTATGTGAGTTCACTTGTGAGTCTTAAAGTGACGTGACATACGGCTAAGTGCGGTGACCCATACTCAGAATTCGTTCTCTGCATTTAACCCATCCAAAGTGCACACACACAGCAGTGAACACACACACACCGTGAACACACACCCGGAGCAGTAGGCAGCCATTTATGCTGCGGCGCCCAGGCGACTAAGTAAATCTCTGTCCACCCTGAGCACTGAATCTCTGAAAAATTTTCTGAAAATCGCTTTTGCGTGCGAAACTCTTTCCACACCGAGAACAGTGATGTGACTTCTCCGCTGTGTGAATGCGCTCGTGAGATTGGAGGTGGCTCTGTTGAGTAAAACTCTTCCCGCATTCAGAGCACTCGTACGGCTTCTCTCCCGTGTGAACGCACTGGTGATACCGGAGGGAACTTGATTTAATAAAACTCTTTCAACACTGTGAGCACGTAAACGGTTTCTCTCCTGTGTGAAGACGCTGGTGTTGTTTGAGGTCACTTTGTCGGACGAAAGACTTACCGCACTGCAGACACTGGTGCAGTGTTGTAATGTAACGGAGTACAAATACTTCGTTACTGTACTTAAGTAGAAATTTCACGTATCTGTACTTTACTTCGCTATTTAAATTTATGTCAACTTTCACTTTTACTCTACTACATTTCCTAGATAAAATGTATACTTTTACTCCGCTATATTTCCACTAAGCATCTTCGTTACTCGTTACTACAAAATAAAATCAGAAGAAATTTGTGCGACTGCAATAAGGGAGGTTTTGGCGAATCACTGCTCCTGCATTACGCTCCGCACGCTCTACAGAGAAACACAGGCACGCGCAGCGTGAGTCAGAGCTGGAGGCATTTATCTATAACGTTAATCGGCTGAAAGCGGCAAGTACGGCAACCAAAAGCAGTGAAATTTCACTATTTTTATTACCAGAGTTGATAGCACAAACAAAATATTAATGCAATGCAAATTAATGCAAACAATCCGTTCAATACTAAATAAAAATAGAATTTATTGATTTGGTCTTTGTCTTGTGAGAATTTTTTTTTATTAATGACTGCATTCATTGGACACACTGTTTGTAGAGAATGCAAACATACATGAACTGATTTGATTCAAGACTGGCATCATTACATCATGCATAAAATTTTGGTGTCCACTTTTGCCATTTTAAATAATACCATAACTTTTGGCTTACTATGTAGTCATATAATATAGAATATAAAACTATTCTTGTTTTAAATTCTCACTGAGGGTTTAAACCCCCTAAAGATGAAACCTTAGAACCGCCCCTGCTCTTATGCCTACCGAAAAATCACTGAAATTTTACTTTTTACTTTTACTTCAAATACTTAAGTACATTAAATATCAGAAAATTACTTTTGATACTTAAGTACAGTATATATCAGATACTTTAAGACTTTTACTTGAGTAATATTCTAAAAGGTAACTTTCACTTCTACCAAAGTCTTTTTCTAGTACGATACTTGTACTTTTACTCAAGTATTGCTTTTTAATACTTTATACAACACTGCACTGGTGTGACTTCTCCCCCATGTGAACGTGTTTATCACCATCGAGGTGACACTTCTGTGTGAAACTCTTCCCACACTCTGAGCAGCAGTATGGTTTTTCTCCTGTGTGAATGCGCTAGTGTGTCTGGAGATTAGCTTTGTCCTTAAACTTCTTTCCACACTGCGAAAAGAGCACTTGTATGCGAGCACTGGTATGGATTTTCTCCAGTATGAATGCGCTGGTGTCGGTGAAAAGTGCTTACTTTACTAAAACTCTTCACACACTGTGAGCAATGACAGGCTGAGTTACAGTTCAGCGTGACACATCAATGTTTGTCGACTGCCTGAGTTTACTGTGACCACTGAATTATATGGAAGTCGAATGGAGTCGAATGTAAGACCAAGAGCTTTGGCATATTCTTCTTCATACCCCACTAAGAGCTCCTGTCCTGGTTTGATGGGTTGACAACAACGGTACAGAATTTCTCCTCGATACTGTAAGTTACGAGCACAATTCACGTATCTGAGACAAAGAGAAAAAAATCACACAGCACAAGACACAAGAGATGGAACACACCAGTTAGTAGCAAAAGGCAGCCAAGTCCATGAAAGGCAGCCATGTCCATGAACCCAGATGAATCCAACTCAGTTCCTATAGTAACAATTATTAACCTGAAAACGTCTTCAGAATTCTGATGGAACTGATGAATGATTATCTTATGAACCTAACTCACCACCCAGGAGTAGCCACTTCTCATGGCTTCTTCTCTGTCGACCAGGTCTCCCCGGTACGGCCCAAAGTGAGCACCGACTGGAACGGTCCCCCCCTTATTAAACACACCCAAACCTGCTTCTGGAATACCAGCCTGACGAACCTCTAGACAAGGCGGAATGGTCTGTCTGGCTTGGTCAGTGACCCCCATAGGAATAGGTGTATCATGGATGAACAGAGTGGACCGTGAACTTTACATTTGCTGACGTAAAAGGATCTGCAATCCTCACAATCTGGAAGAAGAGGACACATCTAATGGCCGATTTATTTTCTACTTCTTTTGGGCTTCTTATTGTGTAATTGCAAAATAACGTTATGCTTTGACATGTGCTTTTTTATTTTAGTTTCTACTTGGATTTCATGTACTGTCTGCTTGGGTTCTGTTGGCTTTATTCTTGTCTAGATCAGTGTTTCTCAGTTCTGGTACTGCAATACCACTGCCCAGTACATTCTGGTATTCTGGTGTCCCAGCTATATAAGAGACATGCATCCTCACACACTGTCGTTAAATATCTGTCTTACATGGACTTGTCTAAGGTGTAAATAGTAGGCAAAAAGTCATCTGATACATCATAAGGGGAGTATGTTTCCACTCGAACCGTTCATAAACCATCCCTTCCTTACCACAAACTGGACTTCTCTTTTACTGAATCTCTGAGTTTTACTAACCTTCTCAACACCACCAACTGAACACCTTGTTTTCAGTAACCATCTGTTTTTTCACCTCATGCCATTGCTGATTTTCCTTCCACTGGCTTCCTTTAGCTCTCCATATAAGATTTAAAGCATTGATGCTAGACTACAGAGCCAAAACTCAGGCTCCAGTGATGCAATAGAAAAGCTCTATTGTCAGGATTCAAGTTTTGTGTCTAAAACCAAAAACCATAGAATTTCTGGCTACAGACACATTCAAAGAGAGAAACTGGACAAACAGAAGGCTTTTGCTGCTCTTTTCTCTTTCTTTCTATCTATCTGTTTAAGTTATTGAATAATAAAGACACTTGGCATGAGAAACATGAGCCCATAATGTTATGTTACAGAGTTAGTCTTCATCTTCTTCCACTTTTACAGGCTTTTTCAGGAATCTTCTATTCTGTTGGTCTGCAACAGCAAAGTGTCCCACAGAGCCTGATGTCCCATCACCTGCAATTCCATAATTTGACCTTATATAGTGTATCAAAGGAAAAATGTGAAGTACCAAACACACAAATTAGAAAATGACTCTCATGGTCCAGTTAAACTAGAAAGTATTATATAGCACCAGAGTGTGAAGGGCTTGTTGACTTACACGAGTAAACTTCATCTTCAGGCTTTTCCATTTTTACATGGTTCTGGTGTTCTGGAAGTGTGATACACACCAAAGGGTCTGGTATCCTTTCACTTGTACAGATTTCTGTCTGCATAGCTCTGCAAACCTAATGGGCATAATAATAATAATAATAATAATAATAATAATAATAATAATAATATAATAATAATAATAATAATAATAATAATAATAATAATAATAAGAATAATAATAACTAGAACGTACATTTCCTGAAGAAAATGTGTATGGTGCTTGCACGTGGCAAGTCCCCCTCATCGTGCTGAGTGTTTTGATATGTCACATGTCCATGTTGTGCTCATTTTTTATTTTCACGTGACATCACGTGACATCATCAAAATACACGTGAGGATGTTCCCCTCATTGTTGTCAGTGTTTTGATATGTCACATGTCCATGTTGTAAAAAGTTTTTTTTTACCGGTACTCGGATTGCTTATAAAAGTCATAGCACACCTCTCCTCAACGAGCCGGTCGATTTGACACCTCATTCATGGGTCTAGGACAAAAGCTGCGGGACAAGTTACGTGCCGAAGTTTTGTCCGGCACAATAGTAATAATGTTGCTTTGCAAGCACCATTAATAATAATAATAATAATAATAATAAGCCAATATAAGCCAATATAAAGTCAGTTGTGTTCATATTAACTGTTTTAGAAATGGCAAACTTTGGTTTATTGGACAGTAAATTCAGCAGCTTTAGTGAAAACATGCTGAGCTACAGATCACTGTTTGGTTTGACAATTTCCAACAATTAGACAGAATCAGAATATTTATATTGTCTGCATATTCACGTTTATGTTACTTAAAGATGTTAGATGTTTTGTTTTTTCAGTACTAGATTTTCTGAAAAATGGTTGAACCAAAACACTTAATTTGTAGTGCAAATATGTGTCCTGGGAAACTTTGATTTGTTTACAAAAGAAGCTTGACCTTTCCAATATGGCGGTCAAATTAACGTATCGCAGCAATTAACAATAGCAACAGGAAGTAGGAATAAATGCTAGCTAGCTAGCTAAAGGCTAGCCAAGTAGCTCACCTGACAAGCTTCAGTTTGACACCTCAACTTAAACACAGACCCTAACGTTGTTTATATTGACGATGTCCTTCAATATAAGATTTAAACTGTAGATGTAGAACCTTCTTGAGTTTAGATGATTAACACGGTGTGAGATCTGAGCTGTGCAAGAAATGTTATAATGTTAGACGTCAAAACATCTGTATGGCGCACTGCTGCCACCTACTGCCACCAAGCTGAAGAAATTAATTGTAAGTTTGATTTGTCAAATTATTCACTTAGAAAAAAAACAAACATTATCGGGTTAATTATTAAAAAAACTGACGAGACGTTCAATAAATTAAGGATTTATTTTGAAAAGGACATATATTTAGGATTTTTTACATGGTTAAATTAGTATTGAACATACTAATTTCACTCAGGACGTTAAAACACAAATAATAATATTAATATTACTGTAAATAATATTACTGTAATTGTTATTGTTATAAGAAACTTACCATAATAATAGTGAAAAATGTTATCTTCCCATACCGGGAGTCGAACCCGGGCCGCCTGGGTGAAAACCAGGAATCCTAACCGCTAGACCATATGGGAGATCCGTCGTAGCCTTATAACACATATGATTATATGTTATATTATTAACCGGACTAAATAAACTTTTTATTCATATAAGGAAATATGTTTGTTTAGCGTTTTGCAATTGATTCATTTATAATTCATTTATATTAATTTCTTATCTATTTATCTAACCCTTACCCTTGTCTTATTATTGAATAAAAGGGCTACCTGTCGACATGTGGGCAGATCTCCCATATGGTCTAGCGGTTAGGATTCCTGGTTTTCACCCAGGCGGCCCGGGTTCGACTCCCGGTATGGGAAGATGATGTTTTTCACTATTATTATGGTAAGTCTCTTATACCAATAACAATAAAAATTACAGTAACATCATTAGCTGTGTTTTTACGTCCAATAAATTCAATACTAATTTAACCATGTAAGAAATCCTAAATATATGTCCCTTTGAAATAAATCCTTGCATAATTTATTGAACGTCTCGTTAATTTTTCGATAATCCCAATAATGTTTTTTTTTTTTTTTTATGTGAATTAATATAATTTCTAGAGACTTAAGCACTTTTGTACGTCGCTCTGGATAAAGGCGTCTGCCAAATGATGTACTGTAAATGTAAATATTAAAGTGATTGCAGTTACGAGGTCTCAACGCTAGAGAGAACTCGTTAAACATTTTCTTGTTTAAACATCTGTGTGTTTTGTAAAATAGTATTTTAGCTTTCTGTAGTGTGTTGTGTCTCTTTATTCTCTCAGATCTAACTAAACACTCGTCCCCTCAGCAGTCTCTCTTTATTCTCTCAGCTCTAAACACTCGTCCACTCAGCAGTCTCTTTTTATTCTCTCTCTTTATTCTCTCTCTTTATTCTCTCAGCATGTTACTGAGAAACACAAAGAAGTGTAAATTCCTCCTGTCCTGAAGATGTGGAGAACTTCAAGTTCCAGTTTCACCTCTGACTGAGACACAGAGCTCACACTGGAGACTCCTTCAGTACATCATACACACACACACACACACACACACACACACACACACACACACACACACACTCACACGCACATCCACACACACCCAGACACACACATTTCTGGTTATTGTATAAGTGTGAACCTCAGAACTTTCCAATAATAAAATGTTTACATCTGCTTCATTAATCACACACATTCCTGAGACAAACTCAACAGTCTGCTTCCTGCCTCAATACAAACATCCGCTCGCTTCTGGATGTGAAAGGAAGCAGTAGAAGCAGCAGCAGAAGACATGAAGAACGTGCTAGTGTTATGAGACTGAAGTGCTTAAATCATTACCAGCTCGCATCTCTGTAAATGAATAGAAAACAAACAGAGGAGACAAAAGATGAGTAAATGTCACATAATCCCTCGTTCCCCTCCAGCACTCTACACTCATCTTTCCCTCATCATCTCCATCTCACACAGTCAGCTGGAGATCAGTACTCAGAGCTACAGTAGCTACAGACTTCAGTGCTGAGACATACAATCCTGGGAGCAGAGTTTATCTGAAACAGAGGCGTGTCTCAGCTACTGATAGGTGAGTTCTGAAGCAGATTCTAGATATAGGTGAGATGTTTGTGTCCTCATGAGAGGTTCCTCTGTGTTCCTCAGTTCAGATCATCAAACAAATTTAGAAATCTAACTAAACAAATGTTTTAATGGGGGTGGGGGGGGGGGCAAACACGTTTTCACAAAGGGCAATGTGGGTTTGGATTTTGTTTTCTTTTAATAATAAAAACCTTCATGTAAAAACTGCATGTTGTGTTTACTTGCATTATCTTTGACTAATATTTAAATGATCTGAAACATTAAAGTGTGACACAAATGCAAAAAAATTTTAAAAATCAGGAAGGGGGCCAACACTTTTTCACACCACTGTATATCTACAAATTTAACCTTTTTGCTTCACAACAAAAATAGTATTTTAATAAATAAACATATTTCATCAGATCAGGAAGAAGAAACTCCTGAGATAATTCTCTCACTTCTCAGATCAGTAACCGTCCCTCAGATCAGACTCGCAACACTGATCTATTTATATAATAATAATTCATTATCTTCAGGAGCAATCAAATGTTTCACAGAAAAAAATTAATGAACTCTTTATGAGAAGTGACATGTACTTTAATAATCAGACTGTTTAATAATTTAAGTAATTAAGTATAATGTTTTTCATCATTAATGAATAAACTTAATTTTGTTTGGTTGTATTTAATGCTCCAGGTTAATGTGGAGACTTTTCTGGAATAAATCTTCTCATTGTTCTCAGGTTCTTCAGTTGAATATAAAGATGACTTCATTCTGGCACGTGAGGTTTCCTGACAGGTCTGCGTTGTATAGAAGGAAACAGATGATGATGATGATGATGTGCTCTCACTGTGATGGAGATGATGATAAGCGAGTGTTGCCGCTCACTGACTGAAGTGTTTATCTGAGGAGGAAGAGAGGTGAAGGAGGACACAGATGGGGATTATTCTAGTGATTACTTTTATTCTGTTGGACTATAACATGAGCATTAATGGGTTATCACACAGTGATGAGTTCAGTTTGATAAACACAGGCGAACCTTCCAGGTTTTCTGGCAGAAGAATCGAATTGAAGTCCTCCTGTGGCTGTGGCGAGAAGGAGGACTTCCAGGGTCCCAAAGAGCTCCACCAGGTCAGCTGAGACGTTTAATCAGTTCCTCCAGTTTTGCAATTACAGAAATGAATGAATGAAGGGAACACTGTGATATCCAGGGACCTACAAAACTTTTCAAAATAACACAGTGATTCTGCAGATTTGGGCTGATACACAACACATGTTCAGCCAAAACTGTGTTCTGTGTATGTGTTGAACCTGAGAACAGCTCTTACAGAAAGTCATTACGGTTGTGTCGTAATGGCTAGGAGTTTGAATGAAGAATCCTGTGCTTGTGATTACACCAAAAAGCCACAAACACTCCACAATTTACATCACAAATTAAAGAAAAAAAAAGCTGCAGAAAAATCAAACATTTGGCAACAAACTCAGACAAATCCTGCAGGGACTGGATCTGAGAGCTAGAAGTGATAGCTCAGGTCTGGGAGGCCTTGGAGAGAGTTTTTGGCTTGATGAAGAGAGGTAGATGAGAATGTGTTCTACTGGGGATACGGTGAACCACTTGAACAGATGACTCTGAGATCCTCTTTAATCCTATGAATATGATATCTGTTTAAGAGACAGAGCCAGAACTCACTGTGGCTGAGGTGACTGGGGCAGGTAGAAAACTTCATAGTGCATGAGATGTAGCTGGAGATGATGAAGCTCAGAGTCAGGGGATTAGAAGGCCTCCTCAGTATGGTGTGGAGATCTGGGGCAGGGTGTCTGGGCTGGAGAGGGTCTCAGAGGGTGGCTCTCAGATTACTGGGACCTCAGTCCTCGGTCCTCAGGATAAAACAATCAGAGCCGATCCTGACCTCCCTGGGGCCCTAAGCAAAATTCTGCTAAGGGGCCCTCCTACCTGACCTGTGAGCCATGTAAACCATTTGCCACACATTCACACTTGACAGCATCTCCTCTACTAACAAATTTCAGCATAGCACCTGTAAGTTTTAGATAACTACTATTATTAATTTTATAAGCTTCATTAGGCCCCACTTAAACTGTCTCCCTCAGATTCCTCTTTATCCATTTTCAAATATAAAATACTATTTATAAAATGACTTGGCTCTTGCAATATTCAACTAGTGAATATGCAATAGCAGATATCAGCAATTACGTTTTTACTAGTGTAAAATGTAATTCCTGACATTAAAAATATGGTTACTACTAGAAATCACACTCTTAATATTTACATTTTAAGAGAGATTTACAGTTTAAAGAGAGATTTCCCTGAGACGCATGACAGGAAATTGAGCGAGCCATCACCACTTCCTGTTTAATTCTCTTCACTTCAGTGAAATCCTGAAGCAGTCGCAGGTTTATAAATACCCCATTGTGTGATAGAATGAAAACTATCCCATTGTCTGATAAAAGGAAAAGCTGTATGATGAATAGCCGGGTGTGGGATACAGACAAGTCTTTTATTTTTAAACGCCAAGTATTTTGTATAATTTATGAAGAATAAATTACAGACTGACCCTTAAATCCCAAAGAATGAGAGGAAGTGTTGATGACAGTGGCTTTGTTTCAGGTGGATATTCTTTTATTAGCTGTTTCTTTGTTATTAGGTGATTTTATTTTATTTTATTTTATTTTATTTTATTTTATTTTAGTTTAGTTTAGTTTAGTTTAGTGAGCCATAGACAGCTTGCTGGTCATTTACATCAATGGACTAAATAAACAGGACAATTTTCCAGAACATTTTCTTTTACTAACGCTTGAAAATATTCCTGTACAATTACCATTAATGTCACAAACAAACAAACAAACAAACAAACAGTGTTTAGTGGCTAATGTTTTAGCATGTGTACGATAATAATCCACATAATAACTCACACGTTCTACATCCTCCAGTTCAGAAATACTAGTGTAGAAATCTCGATTCTTTTAGTGGAGTTAGAGATGTGATGCTAAACTGCTGTCACTGTCACTGAAGAGAAAACCAGAAATGAGAGAAACTCCTCCAAGAACTGAGTCCAAAAAAGAGTCATAAAATCTATTTATATTTTTCTCTACTGTACCGAACTCCAGTGTATTTTATTTTCCAGTAAGTTCACTCCAAGTCAAATTCCTAATCAGTCTTCATTCAGTGACTACATTCCACTTTCATTTATTTATCCGGCAAATGATTTTATCCAAGTAGACTTCCAGCTTAGTGGAGATTTTGAGGAAAAGGGAACTTGCCCAAGTGCTGGAATTTTAATTAGTAGCTGAGAGTCTGAAGCTCAGAAAGTCTCAAAAATTTGAGTCTGAACCCCTGAACATCTGAACCCCTGAGAGTCTGAACCCCTGAACATCTGAATCCCTGAGAGTCTGAACCCCGAAAATCTGAACCCCTGATAGTCTGAATCCTTGAGCATTTGAACCCCTGAGAGTCTGAACCCCTGAACATCTGAATCTCTGAGAGTCTGAACATCTGAACCCCTGAGAGTCTGAATCCTTGAGCATTTGAAACCCTGAGAGTCTGAACCCCTGAACAACTGAATCCATGAGAGTCTGAACCTCTGAACATCTGAACCCCTGAGAGTCTGAACCCCTGAACATCTGAACCCCTGAACATCTGAACCCCTGAGAGTCTGAACCCCTGAACATCTGAATCCCTGAGAGTCTGAACCCCTGAACATTTGAATCCCTGAGAGTCTGAACCAATGAACAACTTAACCCTAAACATCAGAACCACCCGAGAATATGAAGCCTAGTATGTCTAAAACCCAAGCCAAATCAGCTGCTTCATCCTAACTATGGCTGGTTGATGGATTCTTACTCTGGGTTCTTCTCAGTGCTGGTTCTGTGACAGTGGAACAAACGCTACAGCTCTGTTTACTCTACAGAATTTTCTGCAGTCTGAACCTCTAGCATTAGCATCTGTTGAAATTATTTTCTTTTTTTTTCATACTGTGCTCAGATTGAACTTAAATTTGTTATCATGAGCAGCTTCAGTACCTTATAATTTATATTGTCATCTTTAGCTTTTTCCTTTCTTCATTTCTTTCTTTCTCGGTTGCTTTCTGTCTTTCTTTCTTTCGTCTCCTGAGGTCGCTGGTCACCCGTCATCATTGGAGATGGCAATCCCATAATCCTGTTCCCTCAGCAGTCTCTCTGTTAGATGAATTTATATCTAAATTGGAGAATTGTAGTGAAATCCCACACTGCGTTTTAAATCCCAGTAAAACATTCCAGTCACAGTGAACAAGTGAAAGCCAATGAAAGGAGACGCTATAAAAGCCTCGCTCTGATTCAGCCGGATGGGAATGTGGACGTCTCTGTGATGACAGGCTGTGTAACAGGGCTGTCTTTTATTTCTCCATCTCTTTCTGTCTCTTTCTCTCAGGTGGGAAAGTGATTATTTTTCTTCAGCATGTCCTCAGCCGTAGCACCTGATTAGCTTATGAGTCTAAAATGACGCCAAACTGGTTTCTTTTTAATGCCAGAGACCCATAAAAGTGTCTCATTAAGTTCAAGTCAGTGCCGATTTCCTGTCTGAGCCGAAAGTAAATGAGCTGCCAGCATACGCTGAATGCTAACTCCCTCTCAGTGTGTTATAGTTATGATTATATGTCTGTGTTTTCACGTTTTTACTGCTAGGTCCATAAAACCGTCACATGTTAGCAACATGCCAAGGGAACCGTGGAAATCAATGGGTAATAAAGAGAAAATGGGTTAATGTTATTTAGCATTAAACAGGATAATGATTAACTAGCGGTGCTGTAAGTAATGTAGAATATTCCTTTTTTCTACATTAAACAAGCTAACACAAGGATTAGCATTAAAAAACAAGCTGATATGTGAAATAACATTACAGCAAAAAAACAAGCATTAATATAAAGGGGCTAATACACAGAAACATTATTCAGACTTTATATAACATAATAAACTGTCAATGATTGTATGAAGCTAACAAAACTGTAGATTTAAATAGCTTGCAAATTATGAAAATATAAAACACACACACACACACACACACACACACACACACACACACACACACACACAAACCGAATTTCTTGTAAATTCTGATCTACTTGTACTGCAGTGAAACTCCAGGAGGCTTCTTCAGCAGCTTTCAGTTCCACACCAGCTGTATCATACATCTCCATGTGCTTCCAGACAGATCATCCAAGTGTGCTCTGGGTGGGCGGGACTTTACTGTCTCTTGTTTGTCAATCATATTCAAGGCTTGTTTCAATGACTGACACATAAAGAACTGCAAAGGAGCTCTCTCTCTCTCTCTCTCTCTCTCTCTCTCTCTCTCTCTCTCTCTCTCTCACACACACACACCATCTACTGATCTTAAGCTTCTTATCAACTATCAAAGTCCACCATCCTCTCATGCTCCTTCTTCCCCCCTTCATTCTTAAGTTCTTCCACGGTTCTTTTCAGGTTCTTCAGCACTTCTACTGAAGATTATGCACCATTTTGTCAGCATGTGCTCACTGTAAGTGGAATGTGAAGCGTTGCTCTGCTCAGTTTACCTCTGAAACATCAAACTTACTGAAAGACCATCCTCATTCATCATCATCATAATCATCATCTTAAACTTTTTATTTTTATTCTAAATAAAACCATAAATTAAGAGTCACACTTGTGTCTGTATTTAATTCTTTTATTAGGAACTTAATTAATTAATTAATTAATTAAGCAATCGATAATAATGAAATAATTCAAATAAATGAAGGAGGATTTTGTGTTTGGATTTTATTAATGATCAGTTACAGTGAATAAAATATATGTAACAAAGTTATATGTAATAAAGTATGATGTAACACAACAAAACACACAACACAACACAACACCACACACACACAACAAAATACCATAACAGAACACAACACAGAACACAACACAAAACACAACACAACACCATAACACAACACCACACACAACACAATACCATAACACAACACAACACACCGCCACACAACACCATAACACAACACCACACACAACACAAAACCACCACACAACACACAACACAAAACATTACACAACACACAACACAACAAAACACACCACAACACCACAACACATCACAAGAGTATATTTATTATTATTATTATTATTATTATTATTATTATTATTATTATTATTATTATTATTATTATTATTATTATTAATAATAATAATAATAAAGTTTCGTCCTCCCTCAGTGACAGTCCCAGTCTCATGTTGGTGTCTCCTGCAGTGGTGTGATGTCATCAGCAGCTTGATTAGACCTGGAGATTTTAGATTTTTAGACAATAAAAGCTTGTTTTCTGATTGGAAACTGAAGAGAGGAAGCAGATACTTAACCACTGAAGTGGGAAAAAGTTAAAACTAAACAAATAAATTCATTCATTCATTCATTCATCTTCTACCGCTTATCCGAACTACCTCGGGTCACGGGGAGCCTGTGCCTATCTCAGGCGTCATCGGGCATCAAGGCAGGATACACCCTGGACGGAGTGCCAACCCATCGCAGAACAAATAAATTAATAAATTAATTAATGAATAAATCCGAGCACTTTGGAATGCAGGTCAGATCACAGCTGAGTCTGATTAAAACATTCTGCGTGAACCTTCAGGACTTCTCTGCTATTTAACATTTCCATGAGTAGAGCTGACTGCACAGTTCACTCTGACCCCACAGTGAAGCTCTCCTGAAGCCAAGCCCGGTCTTTTCTGCTGTTTTTGGACGAGGGACAGAGACGGAGCAGTTGGGGACGCTGCAGCGAGCCCAGTGTTTATTAAAAAAGGCTGCAGCCCTGATTTCAGGAAAGTGCTCACACGTCTAGGTCAGATCCTGCCCCGGTTCTGCTGTATTGCTTGTTAAAGAACCTGGCGCTCCATGTGGAGAAGAAACAGCTTGCATTTCGATGAGGGACTGGAGGTGTTAAGCCCCGCTGGAGGACAAGGGCTTTGGGCTTCAATCCTCCACATGAAGTGTTGAGCTCCTGAGGAACGCACTCAGTCTCGGAATTACTGCACACTGCAGCTTTACTTTTAGAACCTCAGGAGAAGTTTTTATTATTTTTGAACAAATAATGAAAATGACCAAATTACATAATAAGAACATTAACTGGTGGCTGACATCAGAACTGTAGAGCATGTGTTCTGAGTCAATTTAAAATGATTTTATAACAAGCAATTAAAAAACGTATTAACAAGGAGGCAGAGCTAATGCCAATCCTGGTCAGATTTCAATATCTGTTCCACTCATCTATACTTTTCCTTCAGGTTGAACCAATCAGTGAGGAGACGGGCATAATCGAATAAATATAATTGATGAAGTGGGTGTGGCCTATAATGTAATTTCTCCTTTTTGATCAACAACATTTGAACAAATGATCTATCCTGGTGTTGTCTTGCTGCCTGGGGGCGTGGCCAAGATGACCGCCTCATGGACAGGACTGGGGTTAAACATCTCATCCAAAAAATATGTATCCAAAATGTTTATGAAGTGTCTCATATTGATGAGATGAGCATTTCTCCATGTTTAGTGTCAGGTGATTTTTTTTTCCAAAGGAAATAAGAAAAGAGTAAAAGAGTGAGTCATGAGCAGATGTGTTTTTCTCTTCTTCAGTCTTCCTGCTCATTACTTCATGAAGGTTATAACAGGAGACAAAGGGATTGTCTGTAAGGAACTTTGAGCCGTGTTTTAATCTCAGTCCTTCTTTAATGATCTCCTAATAAGTCTCTGATTGGTCCAAACGTCATATTTCTGGACATGAAGGGACATGCTGATTTTGCCAATGGGCTGATTGGAGGTTTTAGGTTAGACCACTCCTGCTAGTGCTGATGGATTTTTGGCCATAGTGGACATCCTGGTCGAATTACGCCTTCACCTCCTGACAACGTAAATGAGACGAGCGTGGATTTATTGTTCGCTCCGGTCGCGGCCCGAATGCATCCGGACTGGAGATGGAAATGATTTATAACAGCTGTCAGCCGCACAGTGAGCGCACGCTGCCAACAGCCGAGTCATTTTTCACCCTCTCTGTGCTCCTTCCCTCCTCTGTTTGCTCAGAACGCTTGTAGTTTGTGCTGTGTGAATAAAACTCTTCAAACCCAATGCTGGAGTACAACCTAGTGATCAAACACTGAACCCCTGCACACCGAGATGATGCGGTTCGGTCCGAATGACACGCTCTGTCCTTCTGTCCTTAGGCTGTTTGTTTGTGTTGTGGTCAGCCTGCACTTCCTGATGAACAAATGAAAGAAAAACACACAATCATAATAACTAGAGACACAATTCTGCTTGTACACGAGCATCAGGAACTGATGTATTTTTACAGCGGTGTGGCTTCTTTTAGGAGGTTGTGTGTTTGTGATTGTTGGCTGGAGTTCGATGCTACGTGGTTTTCCATCTTGGTGTCATGCTTAGCGACCGCACAATAAGCAAAAAAAATCCTGCCTTGTTTTTGTAGGTGGACTTTATTTTCCACAAAGTCTGGCTTGAAGCTTGGGATAAACCTTTCCACTTTGATCTCCAACTGAACTCAACACTGTACTGTGCTCCTAACAATGGGTGGAACTAAGTTTACCAGCCAATCAAACAATAGCACCATTATCATTCACCTAACCTTGACTAGCTTGATAGCAAACTTGGCAACCTGGTGCTAAGAAGGTGTGTCTCCTGTCTCTTTGCACCTCTCTGTTTCAGTGTAGGAGGTGTGACCTTTGTACCTGTCTGTTTCAGTGTAGGAGGTGTGACCTTTGTACCTGTCTGTTTCAGTGTAGGAGGCGTGGCCTTTGTACCTGTCAGTTTCAGTGTAGGAGGTGTGACCTTTGTACCTGTCTGTTTCAGTGTAGGAGGCGTGGCCTTTGTACCTGTCTGTTTCAGTGTAGGAGGTGTGACCTTTGTACCTGTCTGTTTCAGTGTAGGAGGTGTGACCTTTGTACCTGTCTGTTTCAGTGTAGGAGGCGTGGCCTTTGTACCTGTCTGTTTCAGTATAGGAGGTGTGACCTTTGTACCTGTCTGTTTCAGTGTAGGAGGCGTGGCCTTTGTACCTGTCTGTTTCAGTGTAGGAGGCGTGGCCTTTGTACCTGTCTGTTTCAGTGTAGGAGGCATGGCCTTTGTACCTGTCTGTTTCAGTGTAGGAGGCGTGGCCTTTGTAAGTTTTAAAATGTATTATATTTTTTTGTTGTGTGTTAATACAACAAATAATACGCACCACTAACACACACCACTAACACAGACCACTAACACACACTACTAATACATAGCGCTAACACACACTGCTAACGCACACTGCTAATACACACCATTAATATACAGTGCTAACACACACTGCTAACACACACCCCTAATACATACCGCTAATACACACCCCTAATACACACTGCTAACACACACCACTAATACACACCACTAACACACACTGCTAATACACAGCGATAATACACACTGCTAACACACACCACTAACACACACTGCTAATACACAGTGCTAACACACACCACTAATACACACCACTAACACACACTGTTAATACACACTGTGTGTTAGTGGTGTGTATTAGTGGTGTGCTAACACACACCACTAATACACACCACTAACACACAGTGTTAATACAAACTGCTAACACACACCACTAATACACACCACTAACACACACTGCAAATACACAGCGCTAACACACAGCGCTAATACACACCACTAACACACACTGCTAATACACAGCGCTAACACACACTGCTAACACACACCACTTCCACTCTTTTCTGCTCCACTTGACCAGTCTCCCCTTTGTTAGCAGTCCCATTGTAGTGAGTCCACACTGCTTGAACATGGTTCATGTGCTGAAAATGCAGTACTGATGAATCAGTGTGTAAATTACAGTGTGGACACCCTCCTGGCTCCATCATACATCTCTGAACACATGTGGAACATCTGTACAGTGTTTAGTGCAGGAGACGAGGTGATGTATTACTGAGTGTTCAAGGCTGAGTGAGTCACAGAGGGCTTCAAAGAAAACTCCTGTCCTGCTGCTCTGTTCTCTACCCTGGAGTCACCCAGGCTCTCCTCCACCTCAACCACACCAGACACCACTCACAGCTCTGTATTCACTTGTCTGGGTGTGTGTATGTGTGTGTCACACGTCATGTTTTGACTACCGAAGATGAAGAAATTCTCAAGGTGTTGTGTTTATTGTGAGTGCCTAAGTCTGATGAAATCACTTCCTGAGCAGCATGCAGCAGTCCAGAACTTTCTCTCCAAGTTACTTTAGAAAAATAAACTCAAAAAAAATCCTGAGGATGAAGTGAAGGTTATTTTAATACATGCCCTGAAACTCCATTTTCATGATTTCTGATTAACACTAAAGAAAGAATTTTACACCAGAAAACCATTAATGCCAGAATAAAGAGGTGGAGCTGACGGAATGAGCTCAAACTAGCAGCAGAAATATGTTATGTTCTGTGTTCATTAGTGTGGAACATCATGCATCAGGTCTTTGTAGGTATTTTAATGGATTTTTTTTATTTGAGATGTTAATACACAACAAAGATGATACTCCAGCACCAAGAGACACACAGAGAGTCGACGACTGACCAAAGGAAGTTCCTAGTGTAGCTACTGGTAAAGTTCCTGGTTAAGTTCCTGATGAGGTTCCTGCTGAACTCCCTGGTGTTTAGAGTGGAGTTATGCAGCTATTTGAGAAGATGTTTTAAACTGAACATTCAGATTATTAAAATCCCCTGAGTGTAATTAACACCTCAGAGGTTGCCAGATTCTTCTTGAAGACTTTTCTAGACTAGGTTTTCAGTAGTCTTGACCAACACCTGTATTCAGCACCTCCAGAAACCTTTGATTTGCTGCACATGAGTAAAGCTCTCAGAGAAAGTAATGACACATATCTTCACTGGTCGGAGTTCAAGAGCGTTTCCTCATCACTGCTCACACTTCATCACTGCTCACACTTCATTACTGCTCGCTCTTCATCACTGCTCGCTCTTCATCACTGCTCACTCTTCATCACTGCCTGCTCTTCATCACTGCTCGCTCTTCATCACTGCTCACTCTTCATCACTGCTCACTCTTCATCACTGCTCGCTCTTCATCACTGCTCACTCTTCATCACTGCCCGCTCTTCATCACTGCTCGCCCTTCGTCACTGCTCACTCTTCATCACTTCCCGTTCTTCATCACTGCTCGCTCTTCATTACTGCTCACTCTTCATCACTGCTCGCTCTTCATCACTGCTCGCTCTTCATCACTGCTCACTCTTCATCACTGCCCGCTCTTCATCACTGCTCACTCTTCATCACTGCTAACTCAGTGCCCAGTGTGTGTGTAAGCTGTCTGATGTCACCTGAGTCGTTTCTACACACTCCTTATCTCATGATCAGACACGGCTGAGCTCTTTATCAGACAATGTGGAATGTCATCTGTGAAAGAAACATCAACAGACCTGCACATCAATGTAGATCTAAAATCAGATATTTTCTGCACTAGCAATAAGACAGTGACTCATCTGAATGTGTGGATCTGAGTGTAAAACAGACCAATTGAATAATGTTCACATCTCAGCTCTGTTCCACATAAGAGCTTCATCATCACCATCATCATCATCTCATCACTGTCCTGCTCCTCTGTGTTAAAGCTGAAGAGGTTTCAGCATGAAGCTTTTTCTGATTTATAAAAACAAATGTGGAGCTTATAAACTTTCTCTCTCTCTCTCTCTCTCTCTCTCTCTCTCTCTCTCTCTCTCTCTCCTTGTTACTGATCATTAGAACACATTTATCAGGAGTAAAACATCCTAACTGTTGTTCATCTCACTTTTATCTCTGTTTCACTTTTACTCTTTACTGTAAAGAGTTCTGTTGAAAAAACTTTATATAAACATTTTAGTTAAATACATTTTCTTTGTATTTAAACACTACTTTAAGTCTTTAAGTGAAATTAAAATAAAACAAAATAATACTTTTAATTATATTGAATGACTTTAGTAAGTCTGAGTATTGTGTGTAGTGCTGTAAGGACATTCAGGACGTCCAGATCAGATGAGATGGAGACAGATTCAGATAAAGACTTATTTATTGTAAATCAGGCAAAAAAAAAACAACAACTAATGTAGTTAAAAAACTTTTTATAAAATGAGAGAATGAGAAATACAAGAACACAACATGCAACAGAAGCTTCACACTGAAATGAAGATCGTATGGTCATGTGATCGGGCTGTAGTCTGTGATGCTGATGGGAAATGAAGTCCTCGTCAGAGTCAGGAGCTAAAATACTCTTAGAATTAACTGATCTGACTAACATGATAATGTGATGCACATGATGCACATTTGGGGGATTATGCTAACAGTGATTAGCTTTTTTTTTTAGAAAATGGTCTTTACTGTTTTGGGATATATAGAGGTGTATATATATAAATGCAGTTGCTTGCCTGCTCTCTGACCTGACTGCTGTTCAGACGGTCAGACTGTCAGGACTGTAATAATGACCTGATTTCTTCCACGTTGTTCCCCTCAGAGAGATGAGTTTCTCCCCAACATCAACATGCCATCACATTTCTGTTGTTTCTCCTTCACACTGAGGAACTTTTTCTGGATTTCTGGACAGATGTCAACATTTCTGTGTTCTGCGTGTGCGCTTGGCGTCGCCCAGGGTTTCAGACTCAGAGCATATTTCCTTCAGTTTAGGCCTCGTTCCCAGAGTCCAGTCTTATAAACGTCTTTAAAACATTAATATTAATGTGGAGGCTGTGTTTAAGTCCAGCAGATTTACACCAGGCAGTAAAGGTGTTCTTTATTCTCTCAGCCAGCATTCAGACACAATCCTGCTATTAAAACTGTGTGTGTGTGTGTGTGTGTGTGCGTGTGTGTGCGTGTGCATGAGAGTGTGTGAGTGTGAGAGTGCGTTTGTGTGTGTGTGGGGGGGTGGGGGGTGGGATGAGTGTGTGTGTGTGTGTGTGCATGTGTGTGTGTGAGAGTGTGTGTGTGTTTGTGTGTGGGGGTGAGTGTGTGTGTGTGTGTTTGTGTGTGGGGTGAGTGTGTGTGTGTGTGTGTGTGCGTGTGTGTGTGAGTGTGCATGTGTGCGTGTGTGCGTGTGCGTGAGTGTGTGTGTATGTGTGTGTGTGTATCTGTGTGTATGTGTGTGTGAGTGTGTGTGTGTGTGTGTGCGTGTGCATGAGTGTGTGTGTGTGTGTATGTGTGTGTGAGTGTGTGTGTGCGTGTGTGTGAGAGTGGGTTTTATTTTGTTTTTTAATGATTCCAATCATTATTTTCTGAAAGCTGAAAATGGCTCCAGTTGGATCAGTTGCTCTGGTTAATGAATAAGTCTAAAGTTCTGCAGATTCCAGGCTACTTTCCCTGCTCTGAGACTGAAGGCTGTAATTCTCAGACTCTGATCACCTCAGAATGCTGATGGATTACAGAAGTGCACTAGAATGATTGTGCTGTTTTACTGTGTGTAGAAAGTACTGTGGATAAAAACACAGACGTGTGGAAAATGTACAAACTCCTGAACTCTTTCCTGAAGCTTTCTGTAGTGACGAGAAGATTACTGTTTACATATCTGTGTGTGGTAAAGTAACGGTCTGTCTGTCTGTGTGTCTGTTAGTCTATCTCTCTGTCTCATGATCTATCTGTCTGTCTGTCTGTGTGTCTGTTAGTCTATTTCTCTATCTGTCTGTCTGTCTGTTTGTCTGTGTGTGTGTGTGTGTGTGTGTGTGTGTGTGTGTGTGTGGGTGTCTGTGTGTGTCTCTGTGTGTGTGTATCTGTCTGTTTGTCTGTCTCCCTGTATGTCTGCCTGTCTGTTTGTGTGTGTGTATCTGTGTGTGTGTGTGTGTGTGTGTCTGTCTGTATGTTTTTCTGTCTACAATGCATGGGGTGAACAAACCTCTCCATAAAGTTGAGACACTGTAGGTACTCGGGGCAGTTGTGGGGAAAATCTGCCTCTGGTGTGGTAGTTAAGATGTTCAGATGGAAGCAGTTTCCATGTCTGTCTTTCTTTCTGGTCAAGAATAAAATAGGAGAAGAAGAAGAAGAAAAAAGATAGAAGAAGCTCTTCCCCTTCCCCCGCAGGTGGTTTCCCCCATGTAACCGCCTGGTAGAATCATCACTGGTGATGAAGATGTTTCTCAGATGCCATGAGATCTGTGTGTGGTAACAGATGGTAATGTAATAACATGACCTTTGACCCCGCTGTAGTTACTAGAGAGGTTGTGGATGATGTGTGAAGTGTCGTGTGGATGCGTTTGTTCACTGGCAGACGTTTGAAGCTGCTGTTGTGGAAACTCTGAAGCCACATTTATCTGAATAGAGAAGACTGACATTCCTACAGTAGCTTCATCCTGGACCATCTACAGTCAGTGCTGTCTCTTTCTCTCTCTCTCTCTCTCTCTCTCTCTCACCCCCCCTCCCTCTCTCTCTCCCTCTCTCTCTCTCTCCCTCTCTGGGTGTGAAATGTGACTGAAGCGAGTGATAACGGGTGGCCGAGTGAGATGATGATGATAATGAGGCTTCTGTGATCTCAGCGTGATGTTGGATGAGTCTCGGTTCCTGTTGGTTTATATGGATCTTCTCCCTGTGAGAAAGTTTTCCTTTTCTAAACGCATTTCTAAAGCTTGGATGATGATTTACTCCACATGCCCACAGGCTCCTGTCAGAAATCTTACTCCACTTTTGGAAAACATAACGAGGTCTGGATCTGACTGCAGAGTTTTATTGAGGCTTTCTCTGGAAACATCGTCAAAGTCCTGGGAAAAGCCAACATGCTGAACAAAGACATGTCCTTCCTCATAAACTGGGAAAACAACGGAACCCGATACGGCATGAACTCCAAACTGGGCCCTGAACAAAGGGAAGGATCGAGGAGGTAAATAAAACACGGCTGTGGGAAACATGGTGCAGAAGTCGCAAAAATCACAGAGAACAACGAGCTTAAATACACGAGACATAGAGCTAATTACCAAGGGTGTAAGAAGATAATGAGAACAGGAAGTGAATATAAGGAAAAGAAGTGTGCAAGGACAGGAATGTTTCCAGCTTTATATTTAATTTAGAAGATAATTATTCCTTTTGTAATAGTCACCGTAGCTGCACATTATCTCCAGCAGTGTGGACAAAGCGTTTTTTTGTCCACCACGACCCAGTCAGCTGCACAGGAAGTGTTCTGTCCATCAGAGAGTGATTCTTTTTCTCTTTACTGGATGACAGAAATTGTGATGAAACCAAGAACAAAACTGTGCAACATGAAACTTTCAACTCTGATCGAGGGGAAATAAAGACGGATGAAGAAGAGAAGATGACAGCCATCATGTTAGTATAAGATTAGATTAGATTAGACTAGATTAGATTCAACTTTATTGTCATTACACATGTACAAGTACAAGGCAACTAAATGCAGTTTAGTAGCAAGTGCAGGATATACAGTTTGTACAAGATTTAAATAAGTTAAATAAGTGGTAATATGGAGTGATTTACAGAAGTGTGCGTACTATGAACAAATATACAGATTTACAGAAGGATATGTGCTGTAGCAAAATATATGGCTATTACTATAAACAGTAATTTACAGATATGTATGTTCTATGAATATAATATACAAATGAATATATATGTGCTATGAATATAAGATACAGATGAATATATATGTGCTATGAATATAATATACAGATGTCTATTACTATAAACTAAAGTTTACAGAAGGGTGTGTGCTATGAACAATATATTGTTATTACTATAACCAAAATATACAGAGGGATATGTACTATGAACATAATATAATATATTGCTGTTACTATGAATAGAAATCAGGTGGGTATATACAATGTAAGGCAATGGTGAGCAGCAATGCAAAAAAAAGAAGAGCAAGTGTGCAAATGAGCATAGTTTTATGTAACAGTCCATTAGTGCAATAACTAATTGTGTGGTGAGAAATGAGCAAATGAGCAAAAGTGATCATAGGTTTTTGTGTAGACAGTCCATTAGTGCAATAACGAAGTGTGAGGTGTGTGTGTGTGAGGGGTGGAGGTTGGCAGTAGAATGAAGGACAGTAGGATCAGCGAGGGGCAGAGTTCAATAAAGAGACAGCTCTAGGAAAAAAGCTGTTTTTTAGTCGGCTGGTCCTGGTCCGGAGGCACCCGAAATGCCTGCCGGAGGGTAGAAGTGAGAACAGTCTATGGGCGGGATGAGAGGAGTCCAAAACTGGTGAGAGTCCAATGTGGATGGCAGAGAGTCCTTCAGGTGTGCCAGGACCAGCCGCTCAAAGCACTTCATGACAATGGGAGTCAGTGCTACAGGGCGGTAGTCGTTCGGGCACGTTGGGTTGGAGTGTTTTGGCACTGGCACAATGGAGGTGCATTTAAAGCAAGTAGGAACAGCTGCTTGGGCAAGAGAGAGGTTGAAGATGTCCGGAATGACCCCAGCAAGCTGCTCAGCACATGCCCTGAGTATGCGTCCAGGGATGTTGTCTGGTCCAGCAGCTTTTTGTGCGCTGATCCGGCTCAGTGCATTGCAGACATCTGTGGAGGAGAGTACGATTGGAGGGTAGTCAGCCGAGGGTTTGAGCTTGGTGGAAGTTTCTCTGTTGTCTCTCTCAAAGCGAGCATAAAAGTCATTAAGCTTGTTCAAGAAGAGGACATCAGTGGCAGCGGGGGTGGAGTGGGGGGATTTGTAATCACTGATGATCTGGATGCCTTGCCACATGCATCGAGGGTCAGAGTTGGAAAAATGGTCCTCTATCTTCCGCTTGTAGCAGTGCTTGGCCTCTTTGATGCCCCTCTTCAGGTTAGCTCTGGATGTGCTGTAGACCTGTGCGTCAACTGATCTGAATGCAGTATTGCGTGCCTTCAACAGGAGGCGCACCTCCTTGTTCATCCATGGCTTCTGACTTGGTTAAGTGATCATCTGTTTCTGAGTAGTAACACTGTCTATGGTGGTGTTGATGTAATCCAGTACAGAGGAGGTGTAACAATCAATGTCTGTGTGAGTGTCACTGGTGGCCTGAGATGCAAATGTACTCCAGTCTGTGTGTTGAAACCTTTCCTGGAGTGTGAAATCTGCTTCTGCGGGCCATACCTTGATGGTTCTCACTGATGGCTTCACTCGATTGATGAGGGGTGCATATTTGGGGGTGAGGAACAAAGAAAGGTGATCTGACTGTCCCAGGTGGGGGAGGGGAGTCCCAACGTAAGCCCCAACCATGTTTGTGTATACATGGTCTAAGGTTTTGTTCCCTCTGGTGTGACAGGAAACATGCTGGTGAAATTTGGGGAGCACTGCCTTTAAGTTTGAGTGATTAAAATCACCTGCAAGAATAAACACAGCTTCCGGGTGAACAGTCTGTTGTTTACTGATGGCCACATAAAGTTCTTTCATAGCAAGCTTAGCATCAGCATCAGGGGGAATGTAAGCTGCAGTTATAATTGTGGAAGTGAACTCCCGTGGTAGATAAAACAGTCTGCATTTAACCATGAGAAACTCCAGGTTAGCTGAACAATGTCTCCCAACAATAACAGAGTTCGTGCACCAAGCTTTGTTAACATAAATGCATCCACCGCCTTTCCACTGTAGTGTCTCAGGTCAGGTGTGACTGGCATTATCACCATTATCACCATAACTTTACCCAACTGTATTACTCGTCACTACCCTGACCATCATACCCATATGTGCCACTTCTCCAAACTGTCTCACTGTTGAACTGAATGTCTCTGTGCGTAACTTTACAGTTTCCTTCAGTGGAAATAAAAGTCCCTGTACAAAGCAACTCCATGAAGACATGGTGTGGAGATGAAGGTTGTGTGAAGAGTGAAGAATTCGTGTGTCCTGCACTGAGCCCTGACTCTGACTCAACCCCACTGAACATTGTCTGAACCCCAGACCTCCTCACCAACATCAGAGTCTGATCTCACTGATGCTCTTGTAGCTGAACGAACATTAATCCACACAACTACAATCCAACATCTAGTGGAAAGACATCCAGAAGAGAAGAGAAAATTACAGTGGTGTTAATTGTAGGAAACTGGTTTAAGCTTTGGTGGCCATATTGAGACCCATGTTATTCCCTGGCTGTGTTTGAAGATATTTGAACTCCCATCTGACTTGCGCATGGCATCAACACATGGCCGAGGTGAACAGTTTGTCCGAGATAACCAGCATCTGTGTGACATCATCATGAATCAGCAATATAAGCACAACATGCTCGCCAAAATATTTAGCATCTTGTCACACTGCGGTTGTAGAGGAGTGCGGATGTTGTGGCTGATCGAGAAGCTTACACAGATGACTTTAATCATTTTGGTAGTCTAACTTCTTGCGTGGTGGATCTGAGCTGTCAGCGTGGCAAGAAGTGCGGTAATCACATTACAATGTACAGAGTTACAGAATTGGGAAAGAAACATCAATCTATCATGGTTCCATATTTGTAAAAACATCTCTTGTGACTCATTTAAAAAAAAACTTTAAAACTCTTGCCCAGACACGTCTGAAAAGCAGCAAAACTCAGACGCATTTCTCCAGAACAGATACGTCATGGTGCTGAAAACCCCGGAGCCGAGCTGTGAGCTGTCAGTGCTGAGAGACATGAATAAATTACAGCCTCGAGGACAGAATCTCTGGAGAGAAACGACCTCCTCACAGCCGAGAGTGATGAAGGAGATATACAGAGTCTATCACTCCACCTGTCCGTCTTTAGCTAAAAGCTTCTGCTGCTTCCTCATATTCATCATCAGTATCACTCACCTTCTTCATCATCACCTTCATCGCAATGAGAGAGCAGGGTCCAGCTGAACCTCCATCTTTACCCTAAAATACTCAGCACACTCACACACACACACACAACAACACAGCACTAAAATGCACACCAAAAAAACACACACCAACCTGGAGAGTACAACCGCAAGGTCGAAAGAGAAACATCCTCTGTGTCTCTACACCCCAAATGACTGTACCTCAACCTGAATGACTCGATCACACTCAAGGTTTAACTTAGAACCTTAGTTGCAGATTCCTGTAGAATGTCCAGTCTATCAGGAACAGGAGCATCATGGGAAATCACACAGGCTTGCATACGTAACCTCAGATCATCTGGGCTCCTTTCCAGCTCTGCGTTTCATTTTTCTCTTTGCACAGTGGCTTTATTTCATCTTGAATAATGAAATGACTCACATTGCACTGGTTTATTTTTACATTAGATCTTTTGGGAAACATTATTTTCCCAAAAGGCAGAATTCAATAAGAGCAGAGAATAATATGGCGCATATAAAGATAATAAAGTTGTGCAACTCCAGACGCAGCCGAAAGTCTGAGAGTGTAATGGTGCCGTTCTGTAGGTGGGAGGGACGGACTTCCTGTCTCCTGAGCCAATCACAGACACTGTGACTACGTTATATAATACAAACAGACATGTTAGTGCTCGGAACTCACTAATCCTCCAATCTTCTGATTGCTGTTAGGTTAAATGTTTAAAGTTAATGTTTTGTTCGTGTAAATCGGATTAGTTAGGGGAAAGTTTTTGTGTTGAGCTCAGATTTTTTTCTTTAACTGGAGAAATTTAAGTCTGTTGTTAAATAAAAAACAACCTTCATCTTCTCCTGTCATTTGCACCCTCTCAGTAAAAGTCTATAGAAATGTTAAAACAAAAAATAAAGCACATAAGAAAGTATCAGAGGTCAGTTTTGTCTCTGTGAGAGTCTAATCTTATCTGAAAACAAAGCTAGTGATTGAAAGAGAAGTAAAACTCAATCCTGAGCAAATGATTCACTGATTCATCCACTGACCCACTGAAGGACAGAAGAGTGAATCTTGTCCTTTAGAAACTGAAACTCTGACTCATTGAACATAGACATACACATAAGACATCCCATAATCCTGTGCTTTAGTACATATGATCACATGCACATTATTATCTAGTGCTTGTTAATTTTATGAACAGCAGCTACATTAATTCCTCTCTACTGCTTCTCTCTTTCTACCCATCCCGAGGCATCCAGAGATTGTACCAGCTTCAGTTGTGTTTCGTATCATGAAGATTTTAGACCTTCACTGAGATGAGGCCAACTCTGTGAGGATCCTGAGACATCTAGAGATCTACCAGCTCCATTTGGACTCAGACATTTATCAGACTGTATATTTATAATCACACCCCCAGTGTCACCCATATGAGGATGAGGTTCCCCTTTGAGTCAGGTTCCTCTCAAGGTTTCTTCCTTTACCATCTAAGGGAGTTTTTCCTCCCCACAGTCACCTGAGTCACCTCAGACTTGCTCATTGGGGACAAATACATTCATTCATTCATTCATCTTCTACCGCTTATCCAAACTATCTCGGGTCACGGGGAGCCTGTGCCTATCTCAGGCGTCATCGGGCATCAAGGCAGGATACACCCTGGACAGAGTGCCAACCCATCGCAGGGCAGGGACAAATACATACACATTTAAATATAAGTTTAATATTAATATTTGTGTTCTATTAAACATTGTATAATATACATTTTTTGTATTGTGTTTATGTTCTGCTAAGCTGCTTTGAGACAATGTCCATTGTTAAAAGTGCTATACAAATTAATTTGAATTGAAATGAATTGAATGAAAAGAACCAAATCCTGTCCTTTTGTGAGAACAGAACTTATTCAAAACAACATTTATTCAGAAGCAATACATTTTATGTTACTTGACATACAACACTAAAGTTTAGTTTAATATTGGGTTCTTTTATACCACCCCCCAGACCACACCCCTTACACCACACCCCTTATGAAACTACCACTTACACCACACTACTTACACCACACTCATTACACCACACTACTTACACCCCACCCATTACACCACACCCCTTACACTACCAATCTTTGTATCACTCCCCCTAGCCAAATCCCTTCTTACACCAAACACCTTACACCACAACTCCAGACCAAACCCCCAATCCACACACTCTACACCACACCCCTTATGACACTACCACTTACACCCCACCCCTTACACCACACTCATTACACCACACTACTTACACCCCACCCCTTACACAACACCCCTTTCACTACCAATCTTTGTATCACTCCCCCTAGCCAAATCCCTTCTTACACCAAACTCCTTACACCACAACTCCAGACCAAACCTCCAATCTGCACACTCTACACCACAACCCTTACACCACACCCCCTATATCACACTCTCCAGTCCACAACCCCTACATCTCATTCCTACATAACACCCCTCTCAGTCCAAACTCCCACACCATACACCCACACCCACACCCACACCTGCCCCGACACCCATCAGCACAGACCACACCCTCTGACCTCCTTTGGTACTGAAAAGTGTTGTATACAGTGACTCACTCTGCTACTTGTCTGAGACCTTTACATCTGAAAGGTCTCAGAAGGAAAGCCTGCTCCAGGTCTCATGGGAAAACACACAACGCCCCTCCCATATTTTTCTTATAATTATGAATCACTTCTGTTTGTTATTTCTTTCAATACATTTCAAGAGAACGAGTAACAAATTTTTATGAGTCTGGCTCAGACATAACTCAGGAATTATCACCCAGACTGCGTACCTTTCACTTATGGAAGTATAAATGTCAGACAAAAGAGCTTCTGTCAGCAGGATACTGCAGCGTTCTCCTGGCAGAGATGTCGGTTCTCATGTTTTATTCAGATGACGTACTTTACGGTTCTGTCAAAATGGTGTATGCTAATAGTCATGTGATTTTTAATTTAGAATTAATGCTAGCCAAGTTATCTACATACAAGCTGGATTTCCTAACGATTTATCATTAAATGAGGCAATGGTGATGATGAAAAACCTCTTGAAATGATATGAGGAAGAAACATTAAGAGGAACAACTCATCCACATTTGGGTAGTCCAGTGGAATTGAGCAACCAAGAGCTCCTGAGGAACTAATAGGTCAGCGTCATTCCTGTGTTCTTTACAGACTTAACACTAATTCCTTCCTGCCAAAGTTTTCAAATGTTCACTGATGATGACCTGAGCAAAAAGCTGACCAATGCAATGGCAGTTCAAAGGCAGTGTGATAGTCTCCAAGGGGCAGTTACATAGGTCACAGGCTGTCCATGCAGATTTATCCCAGCAAAGTAACCACCAAGAGACAAGACTCCAACCAGGGGGAGGGCATCAGGATGGAACAGGCAGGTCCAGGAACACAGAACACTGAGAGCTGGAGTGGCATATTTAGTTTGATAGAGAGAGAGAGAGAGAGAGAGAGAGAGAGAGAGAGAGAGAGAGAGAGAGAGAGAGATAGGGAGAGAGAGAGACAGAGAGGGGGAGAGATAGAGAGAGAGAGAGAGAGAGAGAGAGAGAGAGAGAGAGAGAGAGAGAGAGAGAGAGAGAGAGAGAGAGAGAGAGAGAGAGATTAGGCTACATTTTAATTTGCTAGATAGACTCAGTTTTTTCAGGTAGCTCTAGCTGTCCCAGTTAGCATTATGAATGATTTTTTTATGTCTCCTGAGACACTGATATCTACACATTTTACTTTTAACCTGCTGGAGATTTTCTTAAAGCTCACATTATAAAATAGAAATATTGGACTGATTAAGTGTTTCTATAACAACAGGCAATGTTTCCACTGTTACTGGAAAGTGAAGGAGAAAGAAGATTCAAAATCAGAGAAAAACTTCGGCAGCAACGTGTCCGAGCCGGTTCCTGTGACAGAAACCTGTGATATGGCTCACATTCTTAAGCTCTGATATTCCAGGAAACTGTGGGAGTGTGTGTGTGTGTGTGTGTGTGTAATGTGTCTAAACACTTCAGCACCTCTGACAATTGTGTGTTTTATTGTACAAGCTGAAACCACACGCACACAATGAGACCTTTATACTATTACTGTATATATATATATATATATATATATATATATATATATTTATATATATATATATATATATATATATATATATATATATATATATATATATATATATATATATATAAACAATATGATGAATATAAAATATTCTCTCTATTTAAGTTGTCATGTTACTACAAAATGTTTTGGCCCAAATGCAGCCATCAGTTAAACATTCCTACTTCATTTACTTAATATTTGTTAGGTGGGAATGTTTCCCATTGGAGAACGGTTATCTGGAAAACCCGGAAATTTCTGTTTAGTCCATTGTGTCCATATAAAACCAGACTACTGTATTGACAGTAAATCTGAGCCTGAAGCTGCTTCAGTGTTGGAGTTTTAGTAAATAATGTTTCTATTGTAACAGGTTAGTTGTGTAGTGTAGTGTTGTGACCAGTCACAGGAACTAGTTCTGGCTTGTTACTGGATGTTAAACTGTACGTTCTGGTGAGAAAGCAGTGGATCTAAGAGCAGGTTTATTTCCTTATCCAGATTAGTTGTTAAATGATGATAAGGCTCATGCCCATCATCAAGGGGACAGTTGTGATTCTATCAGAGCTCCTGGTTTGTGTCCAACAGTGTGTTCAGCAGCGTGCCACTCTCGGAGCGTATTAATGCAATTGTGTTATTTTAGACCAAATTCTTAACATTTCAGAGCACGTCTTGTCTACACCTACTTCCTGTAACAGTGAAACTATTCTGCCTCGAGCGTGTTCACCTCTCACACACATGCTGATTGCTCAGTGAAACAAGAGCTCCTTTGTCAAACCCTCAGCTTATTAAATGAATATTGACCATGACACACACACACACACACACACACACACACACACACATCCTCAGAGCGAACTCAAGTCAACCTATTTCAACAAGCCTAGTGAAGGGGTGTGGCCTCAGACTAAGTAAATTTGGTGTGTCCTTTCAGATATATAAATATATGTATGACAGTTCCAGCAAGAGGAGGTGTGGCCTCAGACTCAGTAAACTGGGCGTGGCCTTTGTGGTATATATATGTATAACTTTTACAATACAAGTTGTTGTGGCCTCAGACACAGACCCTTAAATAATTTACAGATGGTGATTTAAGCATCAACAGCTAAACAGTAGCTACTGAACTGAATGCATTAACTAAATGAGAGGTTTTTAGAATTGCGTATACGGACAGTATGTCCAGCTATAGACAGGCTCTAAACTCATAGAAATAGATAGATTAAAAAAAACAGAGATCTGAACACACTATTCCATCACAGTTCAGTAGTGAGGACTTTATGAGACTCTTCACTGATAAAATTAAAAGCATCAGCAACAAAATAGTTGATGTTCAACATATGAGAGCACCTTGTGGCCCAGTCTCACCTAAAGCTCTACACTCACAACTACAGTGCTTTACAAGTACAGGACAGGAAGAGTTTACTACAGCTAAACCAACAACTTGTTCACTAGACCCCATCCCAACTAAATTACTGAAAGAAGTGTTACATAAAGCTGGTGAGCTTCTTCTTAATATTATTAACTCCTCGCTATCTTTAGGTTATGTCCCTAAATCCTTCAAGTTGGCAGTTATTAAGCCACTCATTAAGAAACAGAATTTAGATCCTAATGAACTATCAAATTACAGACCTATTTCACACCTTCCGTTTATGTCTAAAATACTAGAAAATGTTGGTTTCAGGCCAAATCATAGCACAGAAACTGCACTTGTTAAAGTTGCAAATGACTTGTTCTTAGCTTCGGACCAAGACTGTACTATATGTCACTATTAGTTCTACTTGACCTTAGTGCTGCATTCAACACTATAGATCACAACATTCTCCTAGATCGCTTACAAAATTACACAGGTATTCAGGGACAGGCTTTAAGTTTGTTTAAATCCTACCTGTCTGATCGATACCATTTTGTAAAATGAAATGGTGAATCCTTCAGTTAATTATAGGGTCCTTCAAGGACCAGATCTAGGACCCCTGCTTTTCTCGATATACTGTATAGTACATGTTTCCCTTAGGGAACATCCTTAGAAGGCATGGGATTAGTTTCCACTGTTATGCTGACGATACACAATTGTATATCTCATCAAAACCAGATGAAATAGATCCCAAACTTTATAATAGTCTTCCTGATAGTGTTCGGGGCTCAGACACACTTTCCCAGTTTAACTGTAGATTAAAACTCATCTCTTTAGTCAGGTGTACACATAATACATCCCATAATACTGTGCACTATTACATGCACATTATCATCTAGTACTTACTAATATTATGAACAGCAGATACGTTAATTCCTCTATACTGCTTCTCTTTTTCTACCCATCCCGAGGCATCCAGAAATTGTACCAGCTCAGATAGTCTTCCGTGCGATGAAGATTTTGGACCTTCATTGAGATGAGGCTGATTCTGTGAGAATCCTGAGGCATCTAGAGATCTACCAGCTCCAGCTGGACTTTGCTTCATGACATATTCGGACATAATAAGATGAGATGCCAACTATATGTGGTCTTTGAGGACAGACTGTCAAACTGTATATTATTAATCACACCCTCCAGTGTCACCCATACTGTATGAGGATGAGGTTCCCCTTTGAGTCCGGTTCCTCTCAAGGTTTCTTCCTTTACCATCTAAGGGAGTTTTTCCTCCCCACAGTCACCTGAGTCACCTCAGACCTGCTCATTGGGGATAAATACAAACACATTTAAATATATCTAATATTAATCTTGAATTTTTGTATAATATGAATCTTTATAATAACCTTTTGTTTTATGTTTATGTTCTGTAAAGCTGCTTTGAGACAATGTCCATTGTTAAAATCTCTATACAAATAAATATAAATTTGAATTTGAATTAAGTACTGAATTGAATGTAGTAGATACTGATACACTAATAAATCATTTTTGGGAATTTGTAGTGACCAATAACAGGCTTTGTCTTGTAGTGTGCTGGTCCACGGTGTTCACCTGGCTACCTTGTTCAGGACACAGTAATAAAGTCACCACATCCATCTGGTTGCTCCACACAGATGTCTTATTGAACGCTGTTCTCTCTGCACCTCTCTGTTCCCCCAGGCAGCATCACTTGACCCTGTCATCATCAAGGAGCTTGAGCAGAAAGTGTTGTGTACTCACTTCATATTTACTGTACGAGCACAGGGACGAAGCGAGCTCAGCCCCAGAACTGCCTTGACACAGTAACCAACAGCAGGCTCACAACTCAGACCCTGGGGCTTAAACAGCACCCTGAACACAAACTACACAAAGTAAACACACAGGATGAAATGTACAGTTAAGATGAACAAATACATTACTATGTTAACAAAGAATACGTCCTTCTAAAAGAACAGAGGGCCCAGGGGCTCATGGGTATTCGGATTAGCACTCGGTCTGTGCTATTGCACTGATGCTAGACTGTTTTTAACAGACATGCTGTTCAGACTTTTCTGAAAGTACGTGTGTGGATGGAGGACATGATTTCGGGTTGAACAGAAGAACAATGTTTCCTGAACGACCAGGTTTCTGTTGGTTTACTATCATGATATTTGTCACAGTGTCATAATACAAACTTGTATAGTATAGTGTTATTTATGTCTGTATTGTCTTGTATAGTATAGTGTTATTTATGTCTGTATTGTCTTGTATAGTATAGTGTTATTTATGTCTGTATTGTCCTGTATAGTATAGTGTTATTTATGTCTGTATTGTCCTGTATAGTATAGTGTTATTTATGTCTGTATTGTCCTGTATAGTATAGCGTTATTTATGTCTGTATTGTCCTGTATAGTATAGCGTTATTTATGTCTGTATTGTCTTGTATAGTATAGTGTTATTTATGTCTGTATTGTCCTGTATAGTATAGTGTTATTTATGTCTGTATTGTCCTGTATAGTATAGTGTTATTTATGTCTGTATTGTCTTGTATAGCATAGTGTTATTTATGTCTGTATTGTCCTGTATAGTATAGTGTTATTTATGTCTGTATTGTCTTGTATAGTATAGTGTTATTTATGTCTGTATTGTATAGTATAGTGTTATTTATGTCTGTATTGTCTTGTATAGTATAGTGTTATTTATGTCTGTATTGTCTTGTATAGTATAGTGTTATTTATGTCTGTATTGTATAGTATAGTGTTATTTATGTCTGTATTGTATTGTCTAGTATAGTGTTATTTATGTCTGTATTGTATTGTATAGTATAGTGTTATTTATGTCTGTATTGTCCTGTATAGTATAGTGTTATTTGTCTTGTATAGTATAGTGTTATTTATGTCTGTATTGTCTTGTATAGTATAGTGTTATTTATGTCTGTATTGTATATTATAGTGTTATTTATGTCTGTACTTTTGAGAGTCACAAACAGCTGGAACCAAATTCCTTGTGTGTCAACATCAACACACTTGGCCAATAAACCTGATTCTGATTCTGATCATTATTAAAATGATATAAACTCTTAGGATTAGCAGAAATCCTCTGATGGAGCGGTTTAATCCTCTCATTCTCCTCTGTAGGACAGCTGACGTTCTTATAGTGAAACTCTAGATGATCGGACTCTTAAGGTTTCGACATCTCGGCTGGATATCACTGAGGTTCTGAAAGCTTCATCCAGATGCAGATGAAATCAGCGCTGTAATAAATCCCTTTATACTTTAATGAGGACTAAAGATTGTTACATGACACTCCAGTAAATCTTTAATATCAGGTTCAGGTGTTAATGCAGTGTAACGTTTTAATAATAAATGATTAATTAGTAATGAGGAGATTTCTAGTCTCATCGAACAGCGGAGATGTTTCATTAATGTCCAAGCGTGTCCGATAACGAAAAGTGCCACTAGAGAACAGCAGGACGTTTCTATCCGCCATATTATTTAGTGTTAATAAGAACAAAGCTGCTGATTCCATCACAATTTCATCAAAGCAGAGACGCAAACATGAACAGATTTCCATGGGTTCGCATGAAAATATATAAAAACAAGCTGTAACTTTTCCATAACAGATAAAAACATCTTGCCAGATTTTTTTATTTAAAAACTTTATGTGATTTAACAAACAATTACAGATTTATCAGCACTTTATTAGCCACATTTTCAGACATGATTCCAGACGAATTCACCGCTGACGGAGAAGTGAAAAAGGTTGGAGTTGATTTTTTTCCTCAAACAAGTTTAAGTTGTACTCCTGCCACACATCTCTTTGTGGGAAACAGACCTTTAGATTTACACTGAATTCAGTTAGCCGCACGTGGAGGCGGTGAGTTACGGTCCATGTGCAGTGATGTGAAGGAGAATTGTCTGAGAAATTAA
>NC_083462.1:16431361-16453861 GCF_030014155.1 Tachysurus vachellii | reverse complement strand
CTGAATTATTGTTTGTTTTGGATTTCTTGGGAAGTGTGTGTGTGTGTGTGTGTGTGTGTGGGTGTGTGTGTGTGTGTGTGTGTGTGTGTCAATTGGCAGCCCCCCCCACTTTATTTTCTTCTTTCACTACTGCATCACAGCGTCTCTTTATCTCTCTCAGTTCATCATGGAGGCTTCCTGTGTTTCAGTCCTGCTCTTATTTTCTTCCTTGCTGATATTTTTCCAAAATCATGATGTAAAAATATTCATTCATTCATTCATCTTCTACCGCTTATCCGAACTACCTCGGGTCACGGGGAGCCTGTGCCTATCTCAGGCGTCATCGGGCATCAAGGCAGGATACACCCTGGACGGAGTGCCAACCCATCGCAGGGCACACACACACTCTCATTCACTCACGCAATCACACACTAGGGACAATTTTCCAGAGATGCCAATCAACCTACCATGCATGTCTTTGGACTGAGGGAGGAAACCGGAGTACCCGGAGGAAACCCCCGAGGCACAGGGAGAACATGCAAACTCCACACACACAAGGTGGAGGCGGGAATCGAACCCCGACCCTGGAGGTGTGAGGCGAACGTGCTAACCACTTAGCCACCGTGCCCCCGATGTAAAAATATCAAATAGTTATTTATAAAAAAAACTATTATAAATAAAATGTAACTCAAATCATATCCGATTTGTCCAACCAAACCACCTCAGACCAGTCCAGAGTTTACCAGATCTAATGTCTGATTATAGCTAAAACCAGATCAGACTGGACTACAGCAAAACAGAACAAACCAAATCAGGTCAAACTAATCCAGATCAGACTAGATCAGATTATACCAAACCTGATTGGTCCAGATCAGAGAAGGAACTTAAAATGTCCTTCTTCCACTCTTTTCCGGTACTGAGCCATCTAGATGCTGGACAACTCAAAAGCTGATGCTTGATTGTTCCTCCCTCCATCTTCTTCAGAAGGACAAAGAGAGAGACTGAGAGACTGAGAGATGGAGGCTGAGGGAGAGACAGAGGAGAGACAGAGGAAGAAGAAGGAAGATGAAGTGCTTCCTCTCAAACAAACGAGTCATAACATCAAAGCAGGCGGCGTGTCACCACAAGGTTACACACATATTTTCAGTGTCATTTAAATCCAATCCCAATAAGCGGAGGTGAAAATAAAGAAGGAGAGAAGAGACGGAGGAACGGCGCTGGTATCTACAGGACGTTGTTCTCACACAGACATATGGAGGACATTAAACAAGTTTTTTCTTTTCTTTCTTTTTAATGTTGACACTGGAGCCCTTGTGAAACATGACTCACACTGACTCCAGCTTTCAGGCTGTTCTCATCGAGTGTGTGTGTGTGTGTGTGTGTGTGTGTGTGTGTGCGTGTGTGTGTGTGTCTTCCCCCACATTGTTTCTGGTATGCTTTATTTGTCCATCACCCAATAAAACATCCACACGCACGTTTTCCGAAACCACATGTCTGTCTTCGCTCCATCCTCCAGCCGGGATTCACATTCTGCTCCTGCTAAAATTATAAACTGTTTAAAAAGATCAAAATTAGGATTTATTTTACAGGAAATGGGAAATTTTTAAAGCTGAAAAATGTAAATAGATTTATGGAAAAAAATATATACAGAATATAACTTTACAGAAGAGTTTACACTTCGATCCTCATCACTATACAGATTAGAAAACATACATGTCACGCCCCCTTTCATTAGTCAATCAGATTAGCATAGCACTCATTTGCATATTAAACCTGATTGGTTATTCATTCACCTTTTTACAGTTTCATGTTCCAACTTTACCACCAAATTAATTCTCTTATATTCTAAACTTCATATAACTTTAAATCTAGACTTTTTAAATCTTGACAATTTTAATTATAAACAAACTGCATCTTATTAACAGGATCTGAGTGTCACATGTTTTAGAAGTTCAACAGCTCAGTGATAAACAAATCATCTTTATTAGTCATTGTGTTTGTGCGTGTGTGTGCGTGTGTGTGCATGTGTGTATGCGTTTGTGTGTGCGTGTGTGCATGTGCATGTGTGTGTGTGTTTGTGTGTGTGTGCGTTTGTGTGTGCATTTGTGTGTGTGTGCGTTTGTGTGTGCGTTTGTGTGTGTGTGTGCATGTGTGTGTGCATGTGTGTGCATTTGTGTGTGCGTGTGCATGTGTGTTTGTGTGTGTTTGTGTGTGTGTTTGTGTGTGTGCGTTTGTGTGTGTGTGCGTGTGCGTTTGTATGTGTGATTTTTAAATCCGAGCATTTCTGATTAACTGAATTTGGTTCAGTGCATCATTTGGTCATTAATGACATTCATTCCTGTTTCATTCAGAAAATCATCTTAATCTTAAAGTGTTCTTATTGGATGAGTATAATGGAAAGGTGTGTGTATTGGGATGGTGTGTTGTGGAAAGGGATGGTGTTTGTGTAGAGACATAATGTGTGTGTAAGGATGGTGTGTGTATTGGGATGGTGTGTGTTTGTTCAGCTGCTCCACAGTGGGGTTGTGTGATTGGCTTGAGGTCCTGCAGCGATTCATCATGAACTGTTTAATTCCTCAAAGTGATTCAGTTTGAGTTGGCGATTGTAGCTTCGTTCTGCTGCTCCAAACATTAAGCTGTGAAGAAACGTGTCAGTCACCATCACGTCTATGAAGAAGATCAGAGACAAAATCTGTGCGTGTGTGTGTGTGTGAATTATTTCACATTTTATTCACAAATTCAGACTGAAAAAAATTATTTTAGTCCTAAAATGTATTTATGTTAACTTTAAATGTTAAATGTTAACTTTATTTACTGAAAATAACCTAAAATAAACAGTATGAGTTTATTTTAAATGTAGAATTTGGTATTAGTATTTAACTCTATTGTGACATAAAGATCAGTCAGGCAAGGGGGCGTGGTCTACATTTTGAAGGCGGGGCTTTACACATTACTTGGACATCGTCATGACAACAGACATGTACAGTGGGTATAACAAATAAAGACAAAATAAGCTGTTACATAGGTTTGCACACCTTACTTAATACTTTTTATTATAATTCAGTGCTCAATGTGATGTTTTTTTAATAGTCTACCAACTTCCTGCTCCACATCCTGCTTTCCTGTACCTCATGTGTACAACACCTGGACCATTCTTCTAAACCTGTGATCTTCTGAAGCTGTTCCTTCCTTCCTTGTGCTTTGAGTCGTTATTGTGCTGGAAAATGAAACTGTTCTTCATCTTCATCTGATTCCCTTAATCCTGAATTGGTGCCCAGAAGAAAAACAGAACCATGACATGATGCCTCCTCCACCATGCTTCACTGCGATGGTGGAGATCTCTGGGTGATAACCGTCACATTGTCTCCTCTTGGTGATCTTCTGTTACTTTAATGCTGAGCTGCTAATAAACATTCACAGATTTTTGGCCCATATGATCATCACACTTCTTGGGTTGGGTTTTTGAGAAGATGTTTCCTGAAGATGCTCCTGAACCGTCTCTGTGAAGATGCTTTAATGTTCTTTTCCTTTGTTTTTCTTCTTTTTTTTTTTGCTCTTAGATCTTGTCACTATTTTACTTCTCGCCTCATTCCACAGCGCAGGATCTTAGATTTTATCACAAAAACATGATTGGGTTTCAGATGTTTCTAGTAGGAGTCATGAAGCTCTTCATATGGGCGGAGCCTGCAACTGTGTCCAAGATGTGAGGGACACAATGCGTAATCCTGTAATAACTATAATCACATGTAAGGTTACACTCACTGTTCCCTCCTCCGCATCGTGGTTCCCATGGCAAAGAGCATCGTGTGTTGATGTTTCTGTTCTGCAGTGTGTGTGATTGTGTACACCTGTGTGTGTGTGTGTGTGTGTGTGTGTGTGGATTAGTCTGACTAATTTTACTTTAATGTTTCTCTGTATCTTATCACACATTCCTCTGTAACCCCGAGCCACATTTTTCTTGTTCCTGCGTTTCCTGTTTCGATGCTGAGCGACAGTGCAGTGAAATAACGCAGAGCTGCTGTTACCTGAAACCAATTGTTTTCCTGTAACAACACAAGTGTTTTATTCTTCTATTAACACTGCTACAATTTTACTATTTTACTATTATTATTAAATTCATTAATTAATTTGTAAATTAATCCCATTATAGCAGTTATAACAGTCTCTGTTTATCTCCTAACACTGGAGACTAATTCATCACATCATACACACACACCAACACACACACACACCAACACACACACATACCAACACACACACACCAAAATACACACACACACACACACACACACACATACACTCACACACCAAAATACTCACACACACACACACACACGCACACTCACACACCAAAATATTCACACACACATACAGTACACATACAGACACACCAACACACACACACACACACATACACACAGAGTGTGTTAATTAAGTGAAATGACCCTCTGCTCATTAAATTGATATTTTTATTATTAGATTAATTAATTAGTGAACATTTAATGGCATTTGTGTAATCTGGTGCCCTATTAATATTAATAACATTTCTAAAATGTATTACTAAATCAATAATTTTCTGTAAAAGACAAATAAACTGAACAGAACTTTGAGCTCAGAGTCAATTTAACTTTAAATAATAAAAAATCAGAGAAGTAAAACATTATTAATATATACAACATATATGTCACACACACATTATATGATTATATAAAGTACATAAATAAAATACATAGCTTTTATTTGCTTACTTTTAATGAAATAAATTATAAAAATTTTTATTTAATTAAACTGAACTTACAACAAACTGAATGGTGTGTGTGTGTGTGTGTGTGTGTCTGTGTGTTTGTAAAATTATTTAAGCTGAAATGTGTGTGTTTGTATGTTTGTGTGTTTGTTTTAATGTGTACATTTATGTAATGATAAAATCTGTTATTATTTAATTAAATAGATGTATTTAATTAATAATCAATGTGTGTGTATGTGCATGTGTGTGTCTGTGTGTGTCTTTGTGTGTGTGCATGTGTGTGTGTATGATGGTGTGTGTGTCTGTGCATGTGTGTGTGCCTGTGTGTGCATGTGTGTGTCTGTGTGTTTTTGCTCAGTTTACATTTTTCTAATTAAAGTCTCTCTGTTTCTGTATGAATCGGTTTTGTGGAGGACTACAGAAAAACCATAGCCATGAAAATAGATATTAATATATATTAGCTGCACTAAAGCCCCGTTCACACTGCAGGTAAAAGTGACCCCAAATTTTTTTGGGGTCAAGTGACCTGGTCAGACTTCTTCAGGAGTAGTGAGAACACTCAAATCTAGCCTAGATCTGATTTTTTCAAATCAGATTCAGACCACTTCCATATGTGGTCCTGAATCAGACCCAAATTTGATTTTTTTTCCAATGTGGCCACAGTGTGAACAACCAAGGCGGATTTGATGGGACTTTTACGTCAATCTACATCGACATTCGTCACAATTATGCGCCAACTTTAGCGCAACGGCGTGCTGCGTGTGACGTCATTGTTATTGTTCGTTTGCGCATGTGGGTCAGTTTGAAACAGCAAACAGTTCACACTGGTATCTGATATAGGCCACATTTTAAAAGGTAATGTGAACAGTCAAACAAAAAAATCAGATCTGAGCAAAATATCCGAATTGAGCATTAAGACTTGCAGTCTGAACGGGGCTTAATATTAGTCATAAATTCATTTGTAATTGTTCAACAGTAAAGCTACAATTTAATAAATTGCTAAACCTATGTTAGTGATTTTAGGAACAGCAGGAGGATATAATTTGCATAATTATGAATATTCAGTAATTTTGTCATTTTTTAAAGGGAGTGAGGGTGTAGAGAGACTTCAAACGGGTAGGAGCAGATCAATAAAATTGTAGAGATTAATAAAAGGATAAACACACACACACACACACACACACACACACACACACACCGCGGTGATGGAACATCATCTTTCACCCCAAGGTTTTTGGGTTTTTGTTTATAAAACTATTCTGGTGTCCAAACTGACCAAACAAACAACAGAGCTTTGTGTTAGCATCCAAACACACACACACAGAGACACACTAATTTGCTGAGTGCTAAGTGTGTGTGTTAATAGCTCTTCACTGCTGCTGTGTTGTGAGTCAGCGAATTTTCATTTGAAACAATGAGCTACATAGCAAAGGAAAATTAGCACTCAAAGGGCATAATTGCTATAAAGTGTGTGTGTGTGAGTGAGAGAGAGAGAGAGAGAGAGAGAGAGAGAGAGTCACTTGACCTTCATCTTTTTCTGCTTAAATGGTGTCAGTTGACGGCCATTTTGTGTTCATGTTTCAACCTGTTTTTAGCAATGCTGATTAGCCACTAGTCAGTTTAAAGGTTATTTATCTTTAAAATTCATGAGCTGTCAAATGGCTGAAGTTAATGTTGTGTTAGCTGTGATGTCTATGCAATTCTGGGAATTTCTGTTGAGTAATGGGAAATGTTGAGCTACACAGTGCAGAAAATTACTCTGTGTGTGTGTGTGTGTGTGACAGTGTGGTGTCACATGATCTCAGACTGTTTGCAATTAAATGACATTAAATGGGTGTCATTTTGTTTTAAAGCCTTGACCTGTTGTTAGTGTTTGTGATTATCCGCTAATCAGAAAATGGCTTGTTTTAGTTTTGCTAACTGACAAATTCAGCTACGGGTCAAAGTAATAGTCACATGTGAATTACACATACAATATTCTCCTGAACTAACATGTCCTTTAAGTCGCTAGCTCTGAATTTACTGAATTAATATAGACATTTATATAACAATGCTAATGAAGTTTAGAATATATATACAGCGATACCTCGAGATACGAGTGCATTGACATACGAATTTTTTGAGATACGAGCTGTGATTGGAACAAATGTTTGCCTTGAGATACGGACAAATTTTTGAGATAAGAGCATCTGAGCCGACGCCGCCGAACAAAGACCCACAACAAAAACGTGTGAAACTTGTGTAAAGCTGTGCTTTACTGTGCTTTTGTATTTTGTGCTTTTATTTTGCGTACAGTACAACTTTATTGCATTTAAAACATGGGTCCTAAGAAAGTGAGTGTAAAGGACAGTGCTGTGAAGAAGTTCATTAATTTTAGTGAAGATTAGTTAGGTTCCATTTAAGTGTAAAGTAGCATTAAGAGTGTACAGTAGTGAGTAAGTGAACGTAAGTGAAAGTGTAATACCTCCTAACTCCTCTGCCTGTTTACTCCTCCCTCAACCTCCGTCAATCTTCCATTAGCTCAAGTCGTCTGATCTCCAAGGTAAATAATACACTTTATAGTAAAACCAGTTTTTTTTTAACATTCTCTTTTATTACTGTATGTTTTATACAATATTTGTCATTTATAAACACAGGTACTGAACATTTTTCATATTCAAAACACAAACAAAACAACTGGAGTGGAATTTTGCGAGCTGGAACGGATTAATGGGATTTCAATTCATTTAAATGGGGAAAATTGCTTTGAGATACGAGCAATTTGAGATACAAGCAAGGTCACAGAACGAATTAAACTCGTATCTCGAGGTATTAGTATATACATATATATATATATATATATATATATATATATATATATATATATATATATATATATATATATATATATATATATGTATATATATATACATATATATACATATATATACATATATCTATATATTGTGACGGCGGCACGTGCACCACCGCACACACACGGAGGAAAAACCGCTCTTCGCCCACGGCATCGGCAACCCGGAAGCGGGAGAGTGGAACAGGCGGTGGTTCAGCACCCTGGCCAGCGGCACTATCCGCGAGCCCCCCGATCTCCAGCACCTTGGTCAGCACCGCGGCAAGTGAGAGAGGGGCGGAGCGGCCGAAACTCCCGCCGGAAATCCCGGACCAATCAGGAGCGCCGCTGGAGCATTCACCCTCCAGGAGGAAAGCACAGCAGGAAGCAAGGCTCAGCGACTGAAGAAAGGAAAGGGGGGCGTGCTAAACGGGACTAATGTTGGTTATCTTTTCTTCCCTTTTTTTCCAGAGACATCCAACTGACCTGGGACTCCACGGTGCTGGCTGAGCCTTGCTAATATCCTGGGAGGGCCGCTGTTTGATTCTCCTGCCGTCCTCCTCTTGCTACCGGGTTGTGGAGCCTGGTTCTCTGCCCAACCGCCCCTACAGGAAGGACTCAGTTTTCTGCCTTCCAAAGTTCTGTTTTTTTGCTTTAAGTGAGTGAGGAAATAAATACCTCATTTTTTTGTTATCTCTCCCACCGCCTCTGTGCCCTTTTTTTTTTCCCCGTGTCCCATCTCTCGAAGAGCCCTACACTGGTGGAGAATGCGGGCAGCGGACACGGAAGCAGCACCGGAGCCCTCTGTGGGGCAGGTGCTGCAACATCTCATGCAGGCCAGTCTCCATCAGCACGAAGTCACCCAGGAGCTGGCCAAGAGTGTCAAGAAGGCCACAGAGGAGCTATTGGAACTTCGGCGGGGGGCCCCCGCCGCATCAATTCCCCTCCCTGATCCCGGCCATGACGCTCTGCGCAGGCTCACAAAACTCGGCGCCGGAGACGATGTGGAGGCGTTCCTGGATACCTTCGAGCGCACCGCAGACCGGGAGGGTTGGCCCAAGCGAGACTGGGCCGATGCCCTAGCCCCATTGCTCAGTGGAGATGCCCAATTGGCGTATTACGCGTTGGATCCAGGAAACGCTCGAGACTATGAAACGGTGAAAGAGGAAATTCTTGTCCGCTGTGGTCGATCCCATGTCACGGCAGCCGGAGATTTCCATAGGTGGCGGTATGATCCAACTAGCAATCCTCGCCCCCAGATGGATGAACTGCTGCGTATCACCCGGCGCTGGTTGCAGAGTGATCGACTAACGGCCAAAGAGGTCACGGAAAGAGTGGCCATGGACCGGTTCCTACGAGCGCTGCCGGCCGAAGAGCGGAAGGCTGTTGGGCTGAAGGGCCCAGAGGACCCCAAGGACCTTCTGAACACCCTGGAACATGCCAAGGCCACCCTAGAAATGGGTCGGGATGCTCGAAGAGACTTCCAGGCCAGCGCCCGCCACCCCCAGCCCCGACAACAGCCAGTGTCCGAACGGATCTGGGAGAGGAGACCTCTGGATAGCCGCCCCACCCTGGGACCGGTTGATGAGCCTATGCCCACCGAACCGGACCTCAGAGCCCCAACTCAGGCCCCCAAACAATGGCTCGCGAGTTGTGGCCTACACACCCCCACCATTCCAAAGGGGGCCCGCCTTACCGTGGAGGTAAATGGCCGCCCGGTGTCGGCGCTCCTGGATTCGGGGAGTACAGTCACGCTGGCCCGGCCCACTGTACTCCCTGCCCCCATAAAGTCGGTGGGGACTCTCGCGGTCTCGTGTGTCCATGGCGATGCCCGTTCTGTCCCTACCGCACAGGTCAAGATCCGTAGCAAAGCAGGAGAGTGGCCACTCCTCATCGGACTTATCCCAGATCTCCCGGTCCCCCTCCTACTGGGACACGACTGGCCGGGGTTTGCTGCCGCCCTGAAGGCCACTGCCAAGGGTGGGCTGGAACAGAAGCAGAAGGGCCGGGACCGCCGGGCGTGCATGGCTCGGGGTGACAGAGACGCCAGCGACTCCTCTCCAGGTGAGCCCCAGCCGCAGGTTAACCCTATTTCTTCACTGTTTCAACAGGCCACCCAGGAGAGAGGTTTTGGAAAAGAGCAGAAGGAGGATGACCGGCTGAAGCACTGCTGGGGTCAGGTCCTGCAGGTGGAGGGAGTCAACACCAACCCTGCCCGGCCACTTCCCCCCTCGTACTTCCTGGTGAGGAATGGGCTACTTTATTTTCACACCGATAGGAGAGGAGAACCTTGCGACCTACTGGTGGTGCCACGCCAACGTACCCCGCCTCTGCTCCACCTAGCCCACACTCACCCCTTGGGGGGCCATCTGGGACCCAAGAACACACTAGAGAAACTGCGGGACCGATTCACCTGGCCGGGCATGAACGCCGAGGTCCTGGGCTTTTGCAGGGCCTGCGCCACGTGCCAGCGGACCTCTCCCCTGAAACCAGCTCCGGCCCCCCTTATTCCCCTTCCTATCATTGGCGTCCCCTTTGAGAGGCTTGGCATGGACCTCATCGGGCCGCTACCAAAGTCTGCCCGGGGCCATGAATACATTCTGGTGATGGTGGACTACGCCACCCGCTACCCCGAGGCGGTCCCGCTTCGGAAGGCCACCTCACAGAGCGTGGCCAGAGAACTGCTCCTGCTCTTCAGCCGAGTCGGGATCCCTAAAGACATCCTCAGCGACCAAGGTACGCCCTTTATGTCTAAATTAATGATGGATCTGTGTCGGCTCTTGCAGCTCAAACACCTGAGGACGTCTGTCTACCACCCCCAGACAGATGGCTTGGTGGAACGTTTTAACCAGACCCTGAAACGTATGCTACGGAAGGTGGTAGACCAGGAAGGACGGAATTGGGACCTCCTCCTTCCATACGTCCTCTTTGCAATCCGGGAAACACCCCAGGCGTCCACAGGCTTCACCCCTTTCGAGCTCCTGTTTGGGCGGCGGCCGCGGGGCCTGCTGGATGTTGCCCGGGAGGCCTGGGAGGAGCAACCCTCCCCCTTCCGCTCCGTCATTGAATTCGTCCAGGACATGCAGACCCGTATCGAGCGTGTGGGGCCCATCGTGAAGGAGCACCTTGAGGAGGCCCAACGAGCACAACAGAGGACGTACAATCGGCCCGCCCAGGCGAGGGAACTTCGCCCTGGGGACCAAGTAATGCTCCTCATTCCCAGTGCCGCCTGTAAGTTCCTGGCAAAGTGGCAGGGCCCGTACACTGTCCTCGAAAAGGTGGGACCGGTGAACTATCGGCTGCAACAGCCAGGTAAGCGTGCAGACACCAAACTATATCACATCAACCTTTTAAAAAAATGGATTCCCCCGCCGGCTGTGGTGTCTGCGTTTGCCTCCCTTCACACAGCTCCCCAAGAACGGGCCCTAGTGCGGAGGGGAGAGGATCTCACACCAGCCCAGCAGCACGACCTCACAGAGCTCCTGGACCAGTTTGCGGATGTCTTCTCATCCCAGCCAGGACGCACGGCACTGGTACATCACGAGATCAGGACCCCTCCTGGGATGGTGGTTCGACTGCGACCATATAGGGTCCCAGAAGCTCGACGCCAGGCTATTGAAGAGGAAGTAGAACGCATGCTGAAAGAGGGGATTATCGAGGAATCTGTCAGCCCCTGGTCCAGCCCCATCGTGCTGGTGCCTAAACCAGATGGGTCCATCCGCCTCTGCAACGACTTCCGGAGGCTCAACCAGATTTCAGACTTCGACAGCTATCCCCTCCCTCGAGTTGATGATCTGGTGGAGCGGCTGGGGAAGGCCCGGTTTATTTCCACCCTTGACCTGACAAAGGGCTATTGGCAAGTCACCCTGGCGCCAGAGGCGAAGCCAAAGACCGCCTTCAGCACCGCCCATGGCCACTGGCAGTACCGGGTCCTTCCGTTCGGCCTACATGGGGCCCCGGCCACTTTCCAGCGCCTCATGGACATCGTCCTCCGACCCCTCCGCGCCTTCGCTGCTGCCTACCTGGACGATGTAGTAATCCATTCCTCCACCTGGTCCGATCACCTATTCCACCTGAGGGAGGTTCTGGGGGCCCTCCGAACAGCTGGTCTTACGGCAAACCCCCACAAGTGCCACCTGGGCCTGTCCGAGGCCCAGTACCTGGGATACTGCATCGGCCGGGGACTCCTAAAGCCCCAGGAGAAGAAGGTCCAGGCCGTGAGAGAGTACCCTCGACCCACGTCAAAGAAACAGGTACGGGCCTTTTTAGGATTAGCGGGCTATTATAGACGCTTTGTGCCTAACTTCTCCTCTCTAGCTGCCCCTCTTTCAGACCTCACCAAGAAAGGCCAGCCGGACCGGGTGCACTGGACGGACGGCACAGAACAGGCGTTCCGCCAGCTCAAGGAGGCCCTCACCACCCAGCCAGTACTACGGAACCCCGATTTTGGTCGCCCCTTTTCGCTGCAGACGGATGCGTCTGAAACAGGGCTGGGAGCCGTCCTGTCACAGGAGTTCGAGGGAGAAGAACACCCGGTCCTCTTTATCTCCCGGAAGTTGACCCCCGCTGAGAGAAACTACGCTGCAGTGGAACGAGAAGCCCTGGCCATCAAGTGGGCTGTGGAGGATCTCCGGTACTACCTGGCAGGGCGACACTTCACCCTGGTGACAGACCATGCCCCTCTACTCTGGATGGCCAAGGCGAAGGACACCAATGCCAGGGTAACGAGATGGTTCTTATCTTTACAAGATTTCTCGTTCCAGGTCATACACCGAGCCGGGAGCCGGCACGGGAACGCCGATGGCCTCTCGCGGCGCTATGCTCTCTGGGGATGGTTACTACCAGGTGGGGGCTCAGAGCAAAGGGGGGGGACCTGTGACGGCGGCACGTGCACCACCGCACACACACGGAGGAAAAACCGCTCTTCGCCCACGGCATCGGCAACCCGGAAGCGGGAGAGTGGAACAGGCGGTGGTTCAGCACCCTGGCCAGCGGCACTATCCGCGAGCCCCCCGATCTCCAGCACCTTGGTCAGCACCGCGGCAAGTGAGAGAGGGGCGGAGCGGCCGAAACTCCCGCCGGAAATCCCGGACCAATCAGGAGCGCCGCTGGAGCATTCACCCTCCAGGAGGAAAGCACAGCAGGAAGCAAGGCTCAGCGACTGAAGAAAGGAAAGGGGGGCGTGCTAAACGGGACTAATGTTGGTTATCTTTTCTTCCCTTTTTTTCCAGAGACATCCAACTGACCTGGGACTCCACGGTGCTGGCTGAGCCTTGCTAATATCCTGGGAGGGCCGCTGTATGATTCTCCTGCCGTCCTCCTCTTGCTACCGGGTTGTGGAGCCTGGTTCTCTGCCCAACCGCCCCTACAGGAAGGACTCAGTTTTCTGCCTTCCAAAGTTCTGTTTTTTTGCTTTAAGTGAGTGAGGAAATAAATACCTCATTTTTTTGTTATCTCTCCCACCGCCTCTGTGCCCTTTTTTTTTTCCCCGTGTCCCATCTCTCGAAGAGCCCTACAATATATATATACATATATACATATATATATATATATATATATATATATATATATATATATATATATATATATATATATATATATTCTAAACATCATTACCATCGTTATATAAATATATATAACTCTTCGCAAAGAGTTGATCAGGTTGTTGATTGTGGCCTGTGGACTGATGGTCCATTCCTCTTCAACGGCTGTGCGAAGTTGCTGGATATTGGCAGGAACTGGAACACGCTGTTGTATATACGCTGATCCAGAGCATCCCAAACATGCTCAGTGGGTGACATGTCCGGTGAGTATGCTGGCCATGCATGAACTGGGATGTTTTTAGCTTTCAGGAATTGTGTACAGATCCTTGCATCATGGGGCCATGCTTTATCATGCTGCAACATGAATGGTCGGTTGGATGTACTGCCAAATTCTCTGAAACACCTTTGGAGACAGCTTATGGTAGAGAAATGAACATTTCATTCACGGGCAACAGCTCTGGTGGACAATCCTGCAGTCAGCATGCCAATTGCACGCTCCCTCAATACTTGCGACATCTGTGTCATTGTGCTTTGTGATTAAAACTGCACATGTGGCCTTACTGTGACCAGCCTAAAGCACACCTGTGCAATAATCATGCTGTCTAATCAGCGTCGTGATATGACACCTGTGACGTGGATGGATTTATCTCGGCAAAGGAGAAGTGCTCACTAACACAGACTTACTGTAGACAGATTTGTGAGCAATATTTGAGAGAAATAGTCCTTTTGTGTACATAGAAAAAGTCTTAGATCTTTGAGAAAAATGGGGGGGAGTGTTGCATTCATAATTTTGTTCAGTACAAATAAATAAATAAATAAATAAATAAATAAGTAAATAAAAGTACAGTGATACCTCGAGATACGAGTGCTTTGACATACGAATTTTTTGAGATACGAGCTGTGATTCGACTATATTTTTGGCTTGAGATACGAGCAAATTTTTGAGATACGAGCATCCGAGCTGCCGCCGCCGAAACAAAGATCCCCAACAACCACGTGTGCTCTGTTTCCCCGCCTCAGCTTCCCGCGTCTCACTCGGTTAAAGCCGCCTTTCCACTGCACACGACAAACGACGGCCGACAAAACGGAAGCCATTCATTTCCTATGGAGAGTCGCAAAGGAGCTGCATGAGGTGCTGACCATCTGCGGATCCGTAATTTTCGGATCCGTTAAAAAATTTGAACTTGTGTGACTACACCGCATCCGATATGCCGACCGGACAGGTTTTTAATAAAACGACCGGCAGATGTTAGTGAGGAAAGAGTGACAAAAAAAGGCAAAAACAAGTGAAGAGAAAAGCGATGAAGAAAATTAAGCAAAATTAATGTAAAGAAAACAGAAATTGTTTAGCAATAGCAATTAAGTTCAGTTAAGAGAAATCAAGCATCGCATTAGTTCTGGGAGGCCACGTCGTCCAGCATGCATCAGCTGTTAATTAGCTGTCTACGACGTGCACCAATCCGGTTACGACATCCATATTACCCGACCATTTAAATTTCCATTCATTGAGCCGCTTTCTAGCGCTTCGCTGCTGCTGCGATTTAAACTCCCTCCTCCAACCCCGACTCCACCGAGCCGGAACCCGTGTTCATTGTACCAGTTTACGTCATAAATCTCCACATATTTCTCTCTCTCTCTCTCTCTCTCTCTCTCTCTCTCTCTCTCTCTAATTATTTAATTATTTATTTATCCATTTATTATTTTCCTTTCCTATTTTTAACTCTATGCATGATTAATGGTTCTATTATAGGGGGTCTATTCTATTTTCTAGTTGCTGCTCTCCCTGCTATAAATGAAGTTTAGCTAAGTTCCATTTAAGTGTAAAGTAGCATTAAGAGTGTACAGTGGCGAGTAAGTGAACGAAAGTGGAAGTGTATTTCCTCCTAACTCCTCCGCCTGTTTACTCCTCCCTCAACCTCCGTGCCATCTTCCATAAAGTAAAACCAGTTTATTTTTTTAACATTCTCTTTTATTACTGTATGTTTTTATACAATATTTGTCATTTATTAATACAGGTACTGTACATTTTTCATATTCAAAACACATAAACAAAACAACTGGAGTGGAATTTTGCGAGCCGGAACGAAATAATGGAATTTCAATTAATTTAAATGGGGAAAATTGCTTTGAGATACGAGCAATTTGAGATACGAGCAAGGTCACGGAACGAATTAAACTCGTATCTCGAGGTATCACTGTAAAGGAAACTGAAGAGATGCTATACTGTGACATTAACATGAACAGTTTGTTTAGCGAGCTCTGCTATGCTCCAGTGAGAATGCTGCAGAAACATGAATCTGTGATGCTAACAGAAAGCTAGCAAAGCGTATGCAGCTAACACACAGCTAGCTAACTCTTATTGTTCTAATGCTAGCTTATTTCACAGCAACAAAAATTTGTGACTGTGTTTGTGTATATGTGTGTGTGTGTGTGTGTGTGTGTGTGTGTGTGTGCGTGTGTGTGTGCGTGTGTGTGTGAAATTAAAAACAAATGTCACAATGATGAGACTAAAAAGGTGATGATGTGGTAAGTGACAGGATTCAGTGACACACTAAATGTTAAACATTAATCATAAATAAAACAGTTGTTTATGTAGCCGCTGTGAGAAAGTGTGGAATCTCTCTATGGCCCTGAGGCTAAAGCTACCACTCAGAGGGAATGAACACCTTCAACACACCTTTCATACCTCATACTGAGTGTGTGTATGTTTGTGTGTGTGTGAGAGAGAGAGCAAGAGAGAGAGAGAGAGAGAGAGAGAGAGAGAGAGAGAGAGAGAGAGAGAGAGAGAGAGAGAACCACAATAAAGAAGCCATTGATAAGAACAAGCTCTTCTTGTTAATGCTAACAAGCTCGCTAGAGGCTGTAGTGTGAACTGACAGGTGAATTCCACAACACTGTGATATTCCTCCAAACAAAAGTCGGTCAGTCTGCAGTAATCTGACTATAATAACACACACACACACACAAACACACACACACACACACACACCACACCGAGTCATGTACACAGTAAACAGCGGTTGTGTTAGTTGCCAGATCTGCACCATAAAATCAGCACTTGCACTGAAACTCCACAGTCCTGGTAACACCCCCCATGTGTGCTGAAATATTTACAATAAACATGATAAATATTACATTTAAAATAAAAACGAATAAATTCCACAGTTACATCAGTTGTTTAATTCAAAACGTCTGTGTAAAGTGTGACTCATTACGTTCAGCTGTAATCCGACGGGATTAGTTTCCATGTAGAGACGTGGAATGTCTTTACTCCTGCACTGTCTCTGAGACTTGTGTCGTGTCAGTAATTTACGTGAACAGAAGGATGAAGGTGTCTTTTATTTTCTCTTCTACAGACAGAGACAAACTTTCTTCATCTCGAGCTCAAATGTTTAAAAATAATTAAATATAGATGACTATCTAAAGTGACGTGACGGAGTCAAGCTCTCAGATGTTTTAGGAAACTTATTGAGTTTTATGTTTAAGTCACATGACCTAATTCAAGATTCAAAGGTTCAAGATTCAAAGCGTTTATTGTCATATACCCAGTGAGGAAAGCAGGTTTCCCTGAGCAATGAAATTCTTACTTTGCCATCCACAAAGAATGCGAGGACTGTACAAACTGTACTTACTCAAACTGTACACTATATAATGCAATATAAAGTTTGCAAGTGAGTGCAAATATACTATAACAATGGCAGGAATAACCCAGATATTTAAAGCAGCAATAACATTAACAGATGTGCAAATTAAGATGGGGCTACATGAATAATATTAGCAGTGTATAATGGTGGTGGTAACAGCAGCAGTATAAATTACAATGTTCAAATGAGGTGAACAGTTGGACTGACTATTCACTGAGATGGGTGGCTGTTTAAGAGTCTAACAGCTGAGGGAAAGAAGGATTTCTTTAGTTTGGTTGCCCTACACTTTATACTCCTGTACCTCTGTCCTGAGGGTAGGAGTGTGAACAGTCTGTGTTGGGGTGGGTGGGGTCTTTAACGATGGATGCAGCTCTTCTTTGGACTATGCGATGGTAAATGGTCTGCAGAGAGGGCAGTGGAGTCCTGACGATCTTCTCAGCAGTCATCACCACTCTCTGCAGACGCTTGCGGTCGTTCGCAGTAGTGCTGCCACACCACGCAGTGATGCAGCTGGTCAAGACGCTCTCAACAACACAGCTATAGAAGTTGTGGAGGATCTTGGTTGACATGCCAAACTTCCTCAGCCTCCTCCGGAAGTACAGCCGCTGTTGCGCTTTCTTAACAAGCTGGGTGGTGTTTATTGTCCAGGTGAGGTCCTCGCTGATGTGGACTCCCAGGTATTTAAAGCTGGGAAAGATGAGTTTAAAGGTGAGTTCCCTTCTTTTTCCGTATTTTAATGATGTACAGATGTGGCCACGCTCAATACACAAGAGTTTATAATAAAGAATCCAAAACAATCATTAAGTATGTGATATGAGGACACACCCACTTCTGATATTATACCACACTACATTACTGAACAAATAATCTTTATAGTTTAACACAATCTCTCTCTCTCTCTCTCTCTCTCTCTCTCTCTCTCTCTCTCTCTCTGTGTACTTATACTGACACTTTGGTATCTCCCCCTGAAGGAAGAGGTCAAACTGCTTCTGGGGTCAGAGGTCACCCAGATGACTCCAGGATTTACTCTGATCCTGAACTCGTGCTGTTTGAAGTGAGTGAGTTGATGAGTAGAAAGTTTTAAAGCTGCAGGAACTATTTTTACTTTCTGAGATATTTTACGAGTCTGACCTGATAAACTTCTACGTAAACCGATGATTCTATAATGGAAACATTTTTGGGATTATTTAATAATTGGGTTAGAGGCTTTGGATTGTCAGGCTTCTGTCTTTGTAAAGAAGTGTTGGACCCTGAGAGAATTTTCCAGAGTGTGTTTGTGAAACTGCTCATTGTGTCATTTCCACTGGTGTTTTAAATTTGCCAGTTTAACGGCTAAGATTCTCAGCTAGCATGACGCGCGTCCTCAGGCTGCAGGTTGCCCTTTTCCTCGTCCTGGATAATCAGACTGAAATTAAAAGCTCAAATCTGCTTCATGGAATCTTTAGAGACCTTTGTGTATAAGAAGTATTGTATTGTTTGATATCAGCAGGAATCAGAGACGTTCCTCTGAACACGTGTTTAGACGTGAGCTCCTCTGGGTTGAAAGGATCCGGAATGATCTATAATTCATTGTATAAAGTTCACCTTTAATAAATTCCCTTTCGCCGAACTTTGTGCTCAGCAGCAGTGTCTGTGCCATGGTAACTCGAGCGTTCCTCACTTTCACCTCGGCGTCTGGTGTGTTTCTGCTCCAGCCCTCACCGTGGTTCCCTCCGCATGTGGAAGTCATTAGTGCTGATAATTTCCCCTTTAGTGCTTTTCCCACAGGGACCATTTCATCATTTACATTCTGGGCCTCGAACACGCAGAACGCCTTCAGGTTTGTCACGTCACATTTACTCTGTGGGTCTGAGCCGAGTGCCGAGTGTTAAACAACATACAACCTTTAATTTCTTTCTCCTGTGATCCGCTTTATGGCCACGAACAACAAGTGGTGAGAGAAAGAAAATACAACAAACTTACCGAGAAACACAATCCACACAGGAGGAGTGAAACAGAGGAGATAGAAAACATCTCCACCTCTATTAAATGCTTTATTGACTGAACAGTTTATCACCAAATTCAGGGGAAAATCTGCAGCATATTCTCTCAGCTCTAAACACTCGTCCCCTAAGCGGTCTCTCTTTATTCTCTCAGCTCTAAACACTCGTCCCCTCAGCGGTCTCTCTTTATTCTCTCAGCTCTAAACACTCGTCCCCTCAGCGGTCTCTCTTTATTCTCTCAGCTCTAAACACTCATCCCCTCAGCGGTCTCTCTTTATTCTCTCAGCTCTAAACACTCATCCCCTCAGCGGTCTCTCTTTATTCTCTCAGCTCTAAACACTCGTCCCCTCAGCGGTCTCTCTTTACTCTCTCAGCTCTAAACACTCGTCCCCTCAGCAGTCTCTCTTTACTCTCTCAGATCTAAACACTCGTCCCCTCAGCGGTCTCTTTATTCTCTCAGATCTAAACACTCGTCCCCTCAGCGGTCTCTCTTTATTCTCTCAGCTCTAAACACTCGTCCCCTCAGCGGTCTCTCTTTATTCTCTCAGCTCTAAACACTCGTCCCCTCAGCAGTCTCTCTTTATTCTCTCAGCTCTAAACACTCGTCCCCTCAGCAGTCTCTCTTTACTCTCTCAGCTCTAAACACTCGTCCCCTCAGCAGTCTCTCTTTATTCTCTCTCTTTATTCTCTCTCTTTATTCTCTCAGCTTGTCTTGTTACTGAGAAACACAATGAAGTGTAAACTCCTCCTGTCCTGAAGATGTGGAGAACTTCAAGTTTCAGCGTCACCACTGACTGAGACACAGAGCTCACACTGGAGACTCCTTCATCACATCATACATACACACACACAAACTGTATTTTATCAAACTTCACCATATGAATGTATTTTATATTGTGTGTTTATTTGCTGTACACGTCCCTGTGAATGTGCTGTTACCATAGCGACAACGTTGTATTAAAGAGTCTCGGTTTTTTGCAGTAAAATCTTGAAGTCTGTTGAAACAATTCAAGGCCATAAATTATTCTAAAATATAGAAACATAATTTCCTGGTGTTATTGTAGGTTCTGAAGGTTAGCGTTTTTAAGCTGGTTTTCCTGCCGTTAATTAGTGTATAAACTCGAGTAATATCTCGGATTTACGAGAACTACTTTACACTAAGTTGAAAATTAGCTTTCTCTTTTATCATTTTTGTCGTTTTTGTGATGTCTCCCAATTGTGGGTCGTTATTCTGATTAACAACGTGGCTTAGTGTGGGATTAGTGTCGGATTACGCCGCTGTCAAAACCTCACTCGCTCACTCGAGTGGAAAAGTGAAAAGCTGACTAACTCGTATGGACGACGTGCTTTAAGGCAACAATGCCTCTTTTGTTCCCTTGTGTGTGTGCATGTGTGTGTGCATGTGTGTATGTGTGTGTGTGAGATGTTTAACCAGTTTTCATATTGTGGTTTTGTTTCAGTGGTTGAAGGTGACAATGTTTAAAAAAAAAAGTCATGAGCTGTTTGTGTGTGTGTGTGTCTGTGTGTGCATCTGTGTTTGTGTGTATCTATGTGTGTATGTGTGTTTGTGTATGTGTGTGTTTGTGTGTGTGAGAGTGTGTGTATCTGTGTATGAGTATCTGTGTTTGTGTGTGTGTATCTGTGTGTGTGTCTGTGTGTTTGTGTGTGTATCTGTGTGTGTGTATCTGTGTTTGTGTGTATCTGTGTTTGTGTGTATCTGTATGTCTTTGTGTATCTGTGTTTGTGTGTGTTTGTGTGTATCTGAGTTTGTGTGTGTATCTGTGTGTGTTTGTGTGTATCTGTGTTTGTGTGTGTTTGTGTGTATCTGTGTATGTGTGTATCTGTGTGTATGTGTGTATCTGTGTGTATGTGTTTGTGTGTGTTTGTGTGTGTATCTGTGTGTGTGTGTGTGTGTGTGTGTTTGTGTGTAAATGATAATTAGAGATGGTGTAAAAATCACAGTGCAGTTAAACACAACTCCATAGTAATAGCTGATTATGGCTAAAATATATTTCTACACAGAAGGTCCGGTTCTGTGTGAAGTCGCTTCCTGTGTGAGAAAGAAATGTTTCACAGAAATGTTTTTTGGTCTGTTAGATATAGGTGAATCTTCTTGACTTTGATGACGATATTGAGTGGTGACACACACAGGGTTCTTCAGAGGTCTGTTAAATAATGAAAGGTTCTGAACGGTTCTATAGTTCTAATCGTGTTTAGTTCTAATAGTGTTTAGTTCTAATAGTGTTTATCCATTTGGATGAGTCAAGAGCTCTTAGCTTGTAAAAAGGGTTCTTCATGGGTTCCGAAGCTTCTGGGAACGGTTCTAATAAAGGTTTTTAGGAGTGTGTGGACGTTTTAAATCCAAGTAATTTAAATAATATAGTTCTCTAACTCTTTATTAGTTTTGAGGTTCTGAGATGCAAACATTTAATGCAAAGACGCAAAGAAAAAAAGTCTTTAAATCTGTTTTGACCTGAAATCATAGAAGTATCCTGATCTTTTTAAGAGAAACCATCTTAAAACTCTCAGGTTCTTTTATACACTTAAGAAAAGAAAAGAAAAGAAAAGAAAAGAAAAGAAAAGAAAAGAAAAGAAAAGGGGATCTGTAAGGGTTCTTAACTTTCTGTAAAGGTTCTAAGCATGTTCATTAAGCAGCAGAATTCTACTTCGACCCTTTACAGGATCTCCAGAGGGACACCAGAAGAACATACACTGTATTACCTGTACAACACAAACACACACAAGTTCTTTAGTACGGTTCTTCTGGGAAATCAGCTCTTTGACCTACACATATGTGAAGAATGAGAAAAATCCTCCTCGTGTTCCTTAGGCTTGTTATGGCAACCGTTCTGCAGCCGCTGTTCTCAGGCCTATCGCTCTTTTCTCTCTTTTTTCTTTAGTGCTGAGGATCACGTTACACAGGAGGAATTTCCAAAACACACACACACACACAGAAACATTTTAATAGAGACAAGATGTTGGTGATGTGGGTGATGTTACTGCGGTGCTCAGGTAGAGAACAGGAGAATGCAGGAACAGAACCGGAGACCTGGAGACCCGATGTTGTGGACACACACGTGTTTGTGTACGTTTCCTCCTGATGGAATCTAAAACGTGATAATTACAGTAAATTACATACGGCCTTCAGCTGCAGCTGCTCGGCCTGAGCCATGTGCTGCTCCGCCGCCTGATCACTGAAGATTGAGGTTTTAATTTCAGCTGTGGAGAAGAAAAGGTTCTGAAAATGTTCTGACCTGCTCCACTCCACTCCCTGTCCAGTCCAGAACCTCAGAGACACTCAAGTATTATTATTAATAAACTTTCATAACATGTACTACATATGCGTGTGTGTGTTTGCGTGTGTGTGTTTGTGTATCATCTGTGTATATATATATATATATTAATTACACTACACTATACATATTAATTAATTCTTAATATATTGATGAGTTGAATTTACATATGAATGAGAGTGTGTGCCCTGCGATGGGTTGGCACTCAGTCCAGGGTGTATCCTGCCTTGATGCCCGATGACGCCTGAGATAGGCACAGGCTCCCCGTGACCCGAGGTAGTTCGGATAAGCGGTAGAAAATGAGTGAGTGTGAGGGAGTAATTTACATATTATCACTGAGGGAGTGATTACAGCCACACTAATAACCATCTAATATAATCAGCCTGTACAGCGGAGATGAGCAGAAAACATCTGTCTGTCTGACTATTTATCTATTTATCTTTTTTATCTATTTATATGCGTGTCTATTTATCTTTCTCTGCAGC